>NC_065446.1:208370486-208677988 GCF_917563875.1 Diabrotica virgifera virgifera | reverse complement strand
GAAATGCATGCTATGTCCTGGTACATGCACGCTCGAAGAATTGTGGCATACCAACCACAATGCCATTGATATCGCCAGTTAGTTGCCGGTGAAACTTTAAACATGTGGATCAGAACAAGAAAGAGAATGCGAAATACTGGAGATCTGTAAGACTCAACCAAACCCCTGTAGAATGAGTGATGCGCTACAACTACCTCGGCACCATGATCAATAAAGAATGGATCACTCTCCTGGCATAAATGTAAGAATGGAATAAGTGGAAATATGTAGGACTACAGCAAAAGAGAGCAAAGGGAAGTAGACAAAAAGATTACTACAATTGAAGGGTACAGGAGAAAAACAAGAAATATCATTTTTCATGAATTTTGGATTTTCTTGCCATGTGGTAACAAAAACTGAGCACTAGCAACTTAATGCCTCAGAAGCCAATCGGTGCAAGTCAATAAGTGTTTAAAACGAGATACTAATATATTTCTGCAAGTAGTTGCAGAAATTTAAGTAGTTATTAAAAACAAATATACCGTCTTTATTTGTAATAATAATATGGGCAACATACTCATAAATACAAACAAGGAAATAATAATATTATTATATACCGGGTGGTGAATCGTCAAACGGGCCATAGGAAACTCAATGTAAAATTGTAAACTGTTGAATTCCTGCTTCTCTAATTATTTTACATCAAAAGTCATGAAAGAATAATTGTAGAGAATTGAAATCTGTATTAAAATCAAAAGGTGAAATTGTTCTACGATTTAGGGCCAATTTCTCATATCGAGTTCAACTCCAGTTTAACCTGAACTTCTAGTAAATGTCAGTTTAAAGTCAAAATCGTCTTTCTCAATTCGCATGTTCAACCGATGGCAGTTTAAACTTGAACTAACGATAAATATCCTATAATAAATATAAATATATATAAATCCTATAATATTTATTTATAATTATTAAAATGACAATTTGACCATAAATACTTAAATTTAACTTTATTCAAAAACAGCATAAAAAAGGTAGTTCAAAATGGCGACACTTTTTTACCTTTTGCCATCTATTGGCATTTCTCGAAAGCTGTAGAACGAGCACTGACATGAACGTGCAATGTGAAATGCATTCCAAAAAAAAACCGAAGATCACCGGTTATCCCGGTTCAACTGAACCATAGATTACCGCAGGTATCAGAAATCGACCTTTAAATACATTTCAAAATTTTGAAAAATATGATACATTTGCCACAGTAGGTATGTGTGTAAAAGTTGGGCCACACGTTACTATTTAACTGACAGTGCTCATACAATTGACTGAATAAAAAATCTTTATTATTAATACTTTCTTCGCAACTGAGGGCATCTTATCAACTGTATTGTTTTTAAACAATAAATGAATAAAAATATTGACAGTTAAAAAATGTGAAAATAATAACTTCATTGTGACACATTATTGCACTGTGTGTGGCCTAATTTTGGGCTGAAAAACTGGAAAATGTATTACATTTTTACAACATTTTGGAATATGATTAATTCGTAGAACAATTTTAACAGTTATTTTCCCTACAGATTTCAATCCTCTACAAAGAGTTTCTGTCTTTTGATGTAAAATTATAGGGAAGCAGGAATTCAACAGTTTAGGATTTTACATTGAGTTTCCTATGGCCCGTTTTCCAATTCACCACCCGGTATAATAATATGTGTTATATCTCATAAGTAATTTTTAGGGAGAATGTGACTTACACCGTTTGACTTCTGAGGCATCCACAGGACAATAACCAGAAAAGTCAGTCTATATAAATTTGTATCCAGCCAAATAAAGGATTTGTATCCAGGCGAAGAACCAGGATTGTCCACCTGCTACCGAACAAAAACAAGGAATGTCAGCAGTTTTTTGTGCATTATTATATTAATAAGTTAATATAGATAATATTCTATTAAGATTATAGAATAAGAATTGCTAGAACTCTGCTAAAAATCTCCTAAGTAGTTTTTAGATATCTCAAGAATTAAATCTTTATTGGTGTTTATGTCAGTATGTATAAAATTTGACATTCCTTGTTTTTCCCCTGTACTTCTACAATTATTGCGACCAAGAGCACATAAACGAGGCATAAGAAGGTCATAAAAAGATTTATCGACGACTTGAACAAAAAGGCAGGGAAAAACTGCCTGTACCGGATAGCTCAAGAGACGAAGATAGAAAACGCAAGGGAGTCCTATCTCCAGAAGTAGACCACAGGTTACTGTTAAAGAAGAAGAAGATATTATAATATTGATTTTGTTTTACATTCTCTGTAATACTAAATGGAAAGCACATAAATGTTTACTCACGCTTCAATATGTATTATGTCATTCTCGATAATAAATTATTACTTCAATTTGGAGCGAATAAGTCAATAAACTTTTATAAGTTAAGAACAAAGAGTTGATAAAATTTTATAAAAATTACATATTTTTTAAACGCTTTTCTTTAGTTCAATAGTTTGCGTCAAATCTTTAGACGTTAATTTGATTGCCTTTTTTTCAATGCAAATGAATGAAAATTGGCAGACATATGCATTCGCGGAAACAATACACGAGTAGTCAATAATTTTTTTTTATGTTTATAAGTTGTTTAAATAAAAAAAAACGATTCTAATGGAAAATGCTTAAATCCTCTTGTTTTTTACCATGTAGAAACTTGAAACTTTTACGAATTGTAGCTAATAATATGAACTATACATAATTTCACTTTTACGATAATTGTTTACGTTATGCTTCATAAATAAACAATAAAGTTTCAAATTTTGAACGCTTATATATTTAAAATAAAATAAAAATATATACCATTTTTATTCAGTTGCAATGCGAAGGCAAAACAATCTTACTTTTCAATTAGAATACGGAGTGCAGTCCAGTCCCTGTAATCGCAATTTTCGGCTCTTATTGGAGCCTCATTGGAAAGAACGTAGGCACTGTTCTCCATATTTTAACTGATTCGCATCGAGAGCTTTTCCCACCCATTGCAACCGAAGTGATGATAGTAGGTGGCTAGCGCCATCTGGCATTGAAAGACGAAGTAGTTTTCAATCCTAATAGTAAATTAATAATATTGAAAAATATTAAAAACATTACTAAAAGATTTTTAAATTGAAAACTTATTGGTAGACTTTCCTGGTGACACCTCCAAGACTTCTACAATTTGCAAGTCAAATGGATGCTGCAGTGAAGACGAGAGGGAAGGAATTCTACACTATGCAATTCACATCCCCCGTCTGCAGCTGGTAAAGTTCCAACGGAAAAAGGCACCTAGTTACTCTACGGAGTAATACGACTATAAAATAAAAATGTATACCATTTTTATTCAGTTGCAATGCGAAGGCAAAACAATCTTACTTTTCAATTAGAATACGGAGTGCAGTCCAGTCCCTTTAATCGCGATTTGAATGTGAATCGCGATGTGAACTGCATAGTGTAGAATTCCTTCCCTCTCGTCTTCACTGCAGCATCCATTTGACTTGCAAATTGTAGAAGTCTTAGAGGTGTCACCTGGAAAGTGTACCAATAAGTTTTCAATTTAAAAATCTTTTAATAATGTTTTTAATATTTTTCAATAGTATTAATTTACTATTAGGATTGAAAACTACTTCGTCTTTCAATGCCAGATGGCGCTAGCCACCTACTATCATCACTTCGGTTGCAATGGGTGGGAAAAGCTCTCGATGCGAATCAGTTAAAATATGGAGAACAGTGCCTACGTTCTTTCCGATGAGGCTCCAATAAGAGCCGAAAATCGCGATTAAAGGGACTGGACTGCACTCCGTATTCTAATTGAAAAGTAAGATTGTTTTGCCTTCGCATTGCAACTGAATAATAATGGTATACATTTTTATTTTATAGTCGTATTACTCCGTAGAGTAACTAGGTGCATTTTTCCGTTGGAACTTTACCAGCTGCAGACGGGGGATGTGAATTGCATAGTGTAGAATTCCTTCCCTCTCGTCTTCACTGCAGCATCCATTTGACTTGCAAATTGTAGAAGTCTTGGAGGTGTCACCAGGAAAGTGTACCAATAAGTTTTGAATTTAAAAATCTTTTAGTAATGTTTTTAATATTTTTCAATATTATTAATTTACTATTAGGATTGAAAACTACTTCGGCTTATATATTTGTTTATATAAAAAATCGGTGCTTATTCGTGTCAAATTTCAATGATACGATACGAAAAAAAACTTCAACCAAAACTTGAATTCAAAAAATTCATGTTTTTATCATAGTCTTAGATAGAAAAACCACCGGTAGAGACGTTTTGTGCTACAATCAACATTAGAATTCGTTTTGTCGTATTAATTAATTAAACGCTTTTCTTTAGTTCAATCCTTGGGGTCAAATCTTTGGACGTTAATTTGACTGCATTGGCGAGAACAATACACGAATAGACAATAAAAAATTTTCTTATGTTTATTAATTGTTTAAATAAAAAAACCATTTTAACGGAAAATGCTTAAATACTCTTGTTTTTTACAATGAAGAAACTTGAAACTTTTACAGATTGTAGCTAATTATATGAACTATACATAATTTCACTTTTTACGTTAATTATTAGTGCTTCATAAATAAACAAAAAAGTTTAAAATTTTTTGCCGATTCCTACTACTTTTAATGTTTGTACATCATATGTTTTATACATATTTTAATAAACATGACGATATATTTTAATGTTTGAAAAGTGTAAGACTAACAAGTAAAAAATTAAAAAATAATAAAAAAAAATGTTATGAAACATTTTTTTTAGTTACGAGTGACTAAAATTAAAAATATTATAAAAAAATCAACTAAAAAGCAAAAATAAAAAAAATTGAAAAATCTAACACATTCGTTAAAGCAAAGCGTGGGGCGAAAACCGTTTATTCGATGAAGATGCGCCACGCTTTTCTTTGACGAATGTGTTAGATTTTTTCAATTTTTTTATTTTTGCTTTTTAGTTGATTTTTTTAATAATTTTAATTTTAGTCACTCGTAACTAAAGAAAAACGTTTCTTAAAACAATTTTTTTTATTCTTTTATTAAATGATGATTATATTATAATACATTATAATCTGATTGAAATCCACATTATTTTTTAATGGTAAATTTTAAAATATTCAACATCTTGTCGAGTAAGAGAAATACGATAAAGCTCTTTTTAAGTTTTTGTCAAAAAATTTGATGAACTTTTTTGTTAATATTTATAAATTCTCCCAAAAATTTCGCGTTCTCTAATTGGAGCTTACAATTTATGCAAAAAGAAGAAAGTGGAAAAGTAAATACACCAAAAACGTCTTAATCGAAATATCGTGTTCATCGAAATGAAATGAAACAAAATTGATACCTTTGTTCAGCGAGCCGAAATATTTTCAAAATGAAGGATATGCCCAAAAGGCCGCCATCTCTGTGTCGACTCGAGCTATGGTAAGGCAATTCATTATTTTCTTATAAATAATTCAATATTGTGAACTTAGTCTACTTTTCGGAGAAACGGCTCGATAAAGTATAATAATTCCTTTGTTCTTGCCTTTACCATATAAATTCCGCAATGAATGAATTTTATTTTCTTTGCGATTTTCCGCTAAAGGCGGCTCTCCCATAAAATTCACGTTTACAGGGAATTATTGGAAAATCTGGTTGCTTCCACTTTGTCAACCGTCCTTTCACGAATATTCAATAAGAGCAATCGACGATTTTCTTTAACTATTTTGTCAGAAAATGTTACTCAGTAGTAAACTATGTAGATGGCGGATTGTTTTGAATATTTGACTAAAAAATGTAAACACGTATTTGTGATTTTTATATAGGGTGTCCCGAAAAGATTGGTCATAAATTATACCACAGATTCTGGGGTCAAAAATAGGTTGATTGAACCTCACTTACCTATATACAATAGTGAACACAAAAAAAGCCCAAATTTGCAAGCCATACGTATGCAGAGACTAAGAACTTTACCGCGCTGAGCAGATGGGACGTGAATTATATATTGTAAAATTCCCTCATCTTCCTTAGTCTAGGCATCCGTATGGCTTGCAAATTGTAGAAGCCTCGGAGGTGTAACCAGAGAAAGTTCCCATTTTTTTCATTCTGGTGGGATGTAGAGTAGCATTATGTTGCTTTATATGCCATTAGACTGAAAACTTAGACTTTTGATAGCAGTTGCCGCTAGGGCATCTATGCCATTTCGTTCGTTGCTATCCATGACTGCACGCCGGGGTTTGTTTTGGTTGGTTCGGGGAGAGCAGCATATGTGCCTCCTGATGAGGGACTAATAAGTTTCGAAACCGGTAGAGGTGCTTGCGGCACTTTCTGATTGGACTAGAATATCGCGCAGCTGTAGTTTCGTGTTGCAACGACACTGAAAGTGGTTATTCATTTTTGTATGTATTTTACTTCTTCATACTTACTTACTTTCCGTGTCCGGAACACCAACAACTTTAAATTCTGTATTTCCAATGGTTGGCCACATAGATGGCCCTGTCATTTGCTATAATTAAGTCTTGTTCTGTACAGGTCTCTCTCATCTCTGTGCATGATAGTAGATGCCGGCTGGTCTGAACCGCGCCACAGTCGCAGGTATCGTCCTCCTGGTATCCCCATTTTTTCAGGTTACTAGCACAACGTGAAACGCCGGTTCATAGTCTGTTTAGCGCTTTCCAAGTCGGATACGGTAAATTGTGTCCAGCAGCCATTTCCTCCGAGGGAGGAAAATGTGTCGCGGTAGCTGACGCTTGCCATAGGTGTATTCGGCGCGTCTCTGGCGCTTCGGGGATGGTCTTGATGTTTTCAGGAAGCTTTTCCGAGATCTTAGTCTGCTTGGCTGAGTTTGGTGGTCATATAAGGGGTGTCTTCGGTCCGTCTCCTGCTTTTTCCGTTCTACCTCTGACGTGACCTTCCTCCTGATAGGTGGTGGAGCAATTCCAGCAATGGGGTATACCTCTTCGATAGGTGTCGGTTTCAGGCAACCCGATATTATACGGACCGTTTCATTTAGAGCCACGTCGACGTTCTTTGCGTGAGCAGAGTTTGCCCATACTGGTGCTTCAAACTCCGCGGCCGAAAACCATAATGCCAAGGCAGAAGTGCGGAGAGTGTGTGGTTGTGCTCCCCATTTTGTATTAGTTAGCTTGCGGATGATATTATTTCTGGCACTTACTTTCTTCTTGACATCTTGACAGTGGTATCGGTAAGACAGAGTTCTATCCAGACGGACGCCAAGGTATTTTGGCGTCTTGTTGTGTTCCAGCATCTGACCACGCCATTCCACCTCCAGCGACCTTCGGGCATGCTTGTTTCTCAGGTGGAAAGCACATACCTGGGTTTTTGTGGGATTGGGTTTCAGATGGTTTTTATCATAGTATAGAGCTAAGTCTCCCAGGGCATCTGTCAGTTTCACTTCGACTTCATTGAAGGTTCTTCCCTGAGCTGCCACCGCTGTATCATCAGCGTAAATAAATTGCCTTGTTTGTTGGTGTATGGGTTGGTCGTTGGTGTATATGTTGTATAGAATCGGCGCGAGGACACTTCCCTGTGGTAGCCCATATTTTTGGTCCCTCCACCGACTGCTCTTGGACTGGAGCGTTACGTAGAAGCGCCTATTCTGGAGGAGACATTTCACTAACCTTGTTAGTCGGAAATCCTTTGTAGTTTCGTAGAGTTTTGCGAGTAGCCGTTGATGGTTAACTGTATCATAGGCGGCAGTTAGGTCTATGAACGCTACTCCTGTCATTTCCTTCCGTTCAAAACCATCTTCAATATGTTGGGTGAGATTAAGAATTTGACTGCAGCAGCACTTTCCGGGCCTGAATCCTGCTTGTTCTGGAATAATTTTAGTCTCCACATATTCTGCGATCCGGTTCAGTATCATTCTTTCAAAGGCCTTGAAAAGGTGGCACAAGAGAGATACAGGTCTAAAACTCTTTGTATCCGCCGGATCCTTCCCTGGTTTTAAGAGGGCTACCACTCTAGCTTTTCTCCAGATTTTGGGGATTTGTAATGTACGGATGCAGCAATTCATAATTTTTACGAGCCACTCTACGGTTTTTAGTCCAAAGTTCTTTATTTGCTCTGTGCGTATGTCGTCCAGGCCAGCCGCTTTATTATCTTTCATTTGATGGATCGCGCCTCTCATCTCCTCTAGACAAAAAGAGGTACCTAGAACACCTCTTTCTTTGTCGATATTCCGTTGAGCTCTCACCTTGTTCTTTCTTGATGTCGTCTTACCGTTCATTAGAAGATGATGGGCTATCTGATCGGGTGTGACTTCTGTCATGTTGACTGCCGGAGCAGCGGGATCGTTGCCAAGATTCCGAATCAGCTTCCAGGCACGTCTGCTGTTTTGTACTTCTTCATCACCATGGCTTATTCACTCCTGGTGGAGCGTTTGCCGCCCTATTTAGCTCTCTGATTCATTTGTTGCGGAGAATCAGTCTCCTGTTGTCTTTTATTATTATAGCAGCGTGTGTGACTTGGCCCTGTCTACAATTTTCCTCCATTCTTTCCGGACCTTACAACGCTCCTTCCAATTGTAGATTCTCAGCTTTTTTATATCTCCTTAAACTTAATCTCTCTATCTTGTTTTGGGTCTTCCCTTTGGTCTCTTTGTTGTTGGTCTTCAGCCAGTTATTCGCTTTAGCGTAGAGTCTGGGTTAGCTCTTTCTGTGTGTCCCAGCCACCTGAGCCTTTTCGCCTTCACGACCTTGATTATGTCTTCATCCTGGATGACTTCTTTAATTGCTTCATTGGTTAATTTTCTAAATTCGCCTACACTGATCCTCACCGGTCCCATTATTCGTCGAAGATTTCGTCTCTCTAAGGTTTCTAACCTCATTTTATATTTTTTTGTTAGGCACATCGTCTCTGCACCATAGGTGATCACTGACCTGATTACAGTCTTGTAAATTTTTAATTTGGTTTTCTTACTAATGTGTTTATTAAACCTCAATAAAAACCTAAATTAAAATAAACCTCAATATACATGGTCATAAACTAACGATAATAGGTGTATATGCAGTTAACGAAGATGCATTGGTTAACAAGAAAGAAGAATTCTACGAGAAACTAAACCGAGAAATAACATCGATAGGAAATACGAGGGAATTAATCTTACTTGGAGATTTTAATGGCAGGGTCGGAAAAAAAAACAAAACAATAAAATAGTTGGTCCTTACGGAGAAAACATAACAAATGACAATGGGACCAGACTCATCACAATATGCGAACAGAACCAGCTCCGTATTACAAATGGATTCTATCAACATCGAGAAGTACATAAATACACCTGGGGACAGAGAACAAGGAATCTAAAATCTATAATAGATTACTTGATTGTACGCCAAAGATCAAATCTTAAAATCTACGACGTAAGAGCTTATAGAGGTGCAGTTTGTGGAAGCGATCACCATTTCTTAAAAGCAAAAATAATGTTTTCAAGAAGATGCCAGAAGGAACAACCAGTAGTTCGCTCAGAGATGGCAGATGACGTAAGATATAATCTTATAAGCCTAGAACAAGATAGTGTAAAAATATTGTATCAAAACAGACTAAACGAGAAACTTAAAAACATAACTTTCAATAACATCGAGGACCACTACAATTACATTAAAGAAAGTATTCACTCTGCAGCAAAAGAAGCCCTTGGATATTACGAAAAGAAAAACAAAAATACTCCATACTGGTGGGATGAAGAAATAGACACAGCGATAAAACAAAAGAAACAAAAGTATGAACAATATTTAAGTGCAAAAACAGATACCAATTGGTCTAATTACAAAAACCAACAAGCTAAGGTGAGACAAATGATAAGACAGAAAAAAAATGAATCCTGGGATCAAAACTGTCAAAAAATAAATACGTACATAGGAGGAACCAGAAGTACACAAAGCTGGAAACTTATTAAATCTCTTAGGACCAACGACAAGAAAAAAGATTTAATCTCACCAATTTCGTTAAAAGCATGGGACATGTACTTCAGTAAACTGTTACAAGAAGATCGAGTAGAATTCAAAATAAAAGATAATAACCAAAACATACGCGTTGAAGCATCTCCTATAAGAATCACGAAAAAGGAAGTAAAGGATATTTGTACTTCACTCAAAAACAAAAAAGCACCCGGACCTGGCAATATACCCTCAGAACTAATAAAAAATGGAACTGAAAAACTATATGAGCACCTGACAATACTCTTTCAAAACTGCATAAACAAAGTAGAGGTTCCAGCCGAATTTAAAACCTCTACCATTTCAACTTTACATAAAAAAGGAAACAAACAAAATTGCGATAATTACCGTGGAATAGCAGTTACTAGTACCATTAGTAAAATCTATGGGAAAATGATCAAAAACAGAATAGAAAGAGAATATACTGATATGGAGGCAGAAGAACAGGCAGGTTTTAGAGCTGGTAGATCGACCATAGACCACCTTTTTTGTATCACTCAACTTATAGAAAAAAAGGTTGCCGTAAATCAAGAAGTCCACTTTTTGTTTGTTGATCTAAAAAAGGCCTACGATAGCATCCCCCAAAATAAGTTATGGAACACTCTAAGACAAACGAACATCAACTCAAATCTCATAACAGCAGTGGAAAAACTATATGATAACGCCAACGCCAAAGTTAAAATAGGAACGAATGTTTCCAAAGGTTTCGTAGTAGACAAAGGACTGAAGCAGGGATGCTGCCTATCGCCGACACTTTTCAAAATATATCTGGAACAAGCATTGAAACTTTGGAAGCGGAAATGCAGCGGCATGGGTATACAATTAAATAATAACAACCTGTACACTCTATGTTTTGCTGATGATCAAATTGTGATTGCTAACGAATATGACGATCTGGAATACATGACTCGAAAATTAATCGAAGAATACAAAAAATGGGGATTAGAAGTTAACATAGATAAAACAATGTACATGAACATCGGTGGCAACGAGCAGAGTCTAATTTTAAATGACGGACAACACATTAAGTACAACAATAAATATTCTTATTTAGGAGTAGAAATCACGGACGACGGCAAATCAGATCAGGCTATAAAAAAACGAAACATTCAAGGTAGAAGGGCCATATCGCAACTAAATAGTATTATTTGGGATCGACATATATCCAAAAAAAAATAAACATCGAATATACAACACTATTATAAAGAGCATAGTAATGTATGGAAGTGACGTGTGGCAATTAAAGACAACTACTGAAAGAACACTACAAGCCACGGAGATGGATTACTGGAGACGTGCCGCAGGAAAATCAAAACTCGAAAGAGTTAATAACCAACGTATACGAGAGATTATGGGAGTCACACATACGATTGTCGAAGATATAAGAGTACAACAATTAAAGTGGTATGGACATGTGCAGAGAATGCCAGAACACCGTCTGCCCAAACAGATTCTAGATTGGTCACCAAATGGAAAAAGAAAAAGAGGCCGACCCAGAAAGAGCTGGAGAGAAGGAATAGACAGAGAGATCCGAGAGAGAGGTTTAGACGAAGACCTTTGGGAAGATAGAGATGCATGGAGATTGGGCATCGGAAGACGTCGGAGGACGTTTTAAACCGATTATATATATATACTAATGTGTTTTTCTTTCAAGAATTTTTGGTAGTTCCAGTAGGTTTTATTACCCAGTAGGATGCGTTCATTTATTTCATCCGTTCTGTCGTTTCTGCTATTCACCATAACTCCTAAATATTTGAAACGGTGTACTCTTTCAAATATATATGCACCAAGCTTAATTTCTTTCTCGATGTTCGTATTCTCTCTTGGGCACTTGAGGTATTTTGTTTTGCTTTGGTTTATTACTAGCCCTCTCATCTTTGCTTCTTTATCTAGTATTAATATTAAATTCTGCATGATTTTTAAATCTCTAGTAACCAGTGCAATATCGTCTGCATACGCGTTCTTCTACATCTGCAAAAGATATAGCAACTTTAAGTGTGGTTTTCGGTATGTGAATAGTTTAGTGAACTACCAGTACTGGGAACTATTTAAAATATGTAATGTAAATTGTAAATTTGAAGAAGTTCGAGTTAAATTTTCGCGGGAAATATTGGAAGTATGTAGTTGCATAAGGATAAACAATATTTAACAGTAAGTGTTAATATTAGGCAAACAAAAAGACACATAAAAAGTGATATAGTTAAGTAAGAGACACTAAAAATTTTAGTTTCAACCGCGATAGTTATTCTTCTTCTTCTTCTTCTTCTTAACACAGGCGAGACTCGTTAGTCTCTGGCACTTGGTCATGAGACCTTTGTACCAAAATTTGTTCTTCTCCTTAATCTTTAATAAGTCCTGTGGCCTCAACGAAGGCCAACAGTTTCCTTATTGGTAGTTTTAGGATCTCTTCTGGTTCAAACCTCATTTGACCAGTGAAGTCCTGCCTTACATCACCTAGCACACTGCAATGGCATAGTATGTGTATGGCAGTCTCTTCTTCCATTTCGCACTTTCTGCACCATTGTTCATTCACCTTACCCGGTTTGTATAGGTGATTTTTTAAAAATCAATGTCCACTTTGTCCAGTCACCATTTCAGTGACTGTTTTGATCTCTCATTTATTGAGGTTTATGAAACTGTTTGAGAGTTTTTTTATCAATATTCTTGAATATTCTTTTAGTCTGGATTTGCCCTTGAGTGGTTCTCCATTTATTTTGATGATTATTTATAAGCCATTTCTGAACCTCGTTTTTCATAGAATCTTTAGTGATGCTACAGAAAAGTTCTGGGCCTTTAAAAGTTTCTCTCGAGCATTGTTTCGCTAACATATCTGCTCGTTCGTTCATATGCACCCCTTCATGACCCGGTACCCATATTAAAGAGACTTGTCTTTTGCCAGGTTATTGAGGAGATCTTTGCAGTTTCTTACCAGTTTTGATTTGGTGAGAGGGTTCTATACAGCCAGAATAGCCGATTGGCTATCTGTGTAAATGTTGATTTTCTTAACTTTAGGGTCTTCATCAATGAATGCATCAATGCTGGCCACCAAAGCAAAAACTTCAGCCTGGAACACCGTTGTATGTTAACCTACGCTGTACGATTTATTATAGCATGGGCAGTTTTAGATCCATCAGTGAACCATATTAAGTCCCCTTAATATTTGGGACCTTTTGTTCTCTAGATGGTATAATTGTGTTAATCTTCTCAGTGAAGATTAGCTCTGGTGTCAACATATCTGAGTTCATCATAAAGATTCATAATGATTCCTCAAGTGTAGTCCCAGTAATGTCTGTGTGGCAATTCAATACCTAATTCGGCCTCCAAGTATTGTTTGCTTTGAGTTTCAGGATGGTCATAAAGGCTACCGCCGAAATACATAATTACAGCGGGGGGCGACCTATGATAGCCTCTAATAAAGCCGTTCCTGTATTATTCAAGGCTCCTGTTATATTTAGAAGCGCTTGTCTTTGTAGGATGGTGATAGTGGTCCCACAAGATTGCAAACCTGTCTTTCTACACTAGAGTACTGACCCGTAAGTGACTGTCGGTCGTATCACTGATGTGTACAACCAACAGATCACCTTTGGTTTCAATCCTCAGGTTTTACCTATAACTCGTCTGCAGTTTCAGAAGAGTCGCTTAGCCCTATTGGTTATATTGGTAGTATGAGTATTCCAATTGAGTTTCGAATCTAGGGTTAGCTCTAGATACTTAACGTCATTGGTTCTTTCCAGTAGCTCTCCAAATAATTTCAGCTCACTCAGTCCAGTAAGCTTCCTCTTATTTGTAAAGGCTACCAGTTTAGTTTTGGAAGGGTTCACGGAGAGGTTCTCTTTCAGACACCAGTTCTCTATGTAGCGAAGGGCATATCGCATCTGATACGCAACAGTGCTGGGAAATTTTCTCCTAGTGACTATTGCAATATCATCTGCGAAACCCTAGAGCAAGATTCCTTGGGTACTTAGCCCATGAAACAGATCATCGACAACTATGTTCCATAATGACGGTGACAATACATCGCCTTGAGGATATCCCTTAGTTGTCCTCAGATGTATGATATCTTCATACGTATCTGTCGATATTATTCTGCTCTGAAGCATCTGAATTATCCACTTGCATGTTGTGTTGTTGATTTTCTTTCTCACCAGTGTGCTTTGTATAGACTCGATTGAGGTAATATTAGGTTTGTTCTAGCATCAGTTTCAAACGGTTTGAAACCATCAGCGAATAGTCGACCAGCGCGAGTAGAGGGGATAGCACTGGTGACTGTATTATGTTCTCTCACTGACCAACTGTTTGCTGACGGTTTCTGACTAGTTTGACTGTTTGCTAGAACAAACATATTATCAAATGCACCCTCTATATCTAAAAATGCAGCAAGGGCGAATTCTTTCTGATGCAGACTCCTTTCGAATTCCGGCACTAGATTGTTACTAAGTTAGAAAGCAACAAGAAGACAGAAATGGTAAAAGATAGTGATTAAATTTAAAGTAACATTAAATTTTTTTATTAACTGCTATATGTAATATTATCTTTTACTTAGAAGTTTTTAACATAGAACTAGAAAGATTAGATAGAAGTTTAGTTAAAATTTGAGAATATTATTAGATAGAGTATTTTATAATTACTTACAACAGTTTTTATCCACTGCTTATAATATACAGTGAGCACGTAAAGGTTGGAATAAATTCATTTTCTCGAGAACGGACGATTTTGGAAAAAAATCCCGAAATAGGTCAATTTTTATTTTTAAATTACGACTTTTTGGCATTTATGTCATACTAGTGACGTCACCCATCTCGGCGTGATGACGTCATCGATGATTTTTTTAAATGAAAATAGGGATCGTGAGATAGCTCTTTTGAAAGGTAATTTAATTCTCTATTCAGTGATATAAACAGTTACATAATTATTTATACAGGGTGTCCAAAAAAATTAAATTTATTGACATAAAAAGAAGAATGCACGTAATTTATTTAGTCCAAAATACATTTTACTGCTCTCAGAAAACAGAAAAATATGTTTACTTGAAAAATAATCATTGCTTTTCGCTTAAATGAAATGTTCAAACTGTCAAGAGAAAGTTGGGTGGCGGCTTTAATATTGAATTTAAGCAGAAAACAATATTTATTTGTCAAATAAACATTATTTCCTGTTTTCTGATAGCAGTAAAATGTGTTTTGAGTTAAATAAATTACACACATTCTTCTTTTTATGTCAATAAATTTAATCAAGAAAATTTTTTTTTGGGCGCCCTGTATAAATAATAATGTTAATGTTTATATTACTGAATACAGAATTGAATTACCTTTCAAATGAGCTGTCACACGACCCATATTCTCATTTAATAAAATTATAGATGACGTCATCACGCCTAGATGGGTGACGTCAATAGTATGATACATATGCCAAAAAGTCGCAATTTAAAATTAAAAATTGACCTGTTTCGGGATTTTTTTCCAAAATGGTCCATTCACGAGAAAATGAATTTATTCCAACCTTTACGTGCTCACTGTATATGAGATGAATTAGTGTAGGGCACTAAAGCATTAAAAAAATAAGACGTGACAGTATGTGAATTAGTTGATAATTATTATAATTAATTTATAGGAATTATTTTAGGTGAAATATCCGTTTATTAGTAGGAACATATCCTTTAAGTGTAAGGACGTGAACTTTTTGTATAAAATAGTATTTTTGTTCTGTTAAGGGTAAAGGGAGAGTATACAAACTGGGGATATATGTTTTTCTCCTACAGGGGATGACGTGTTAAGTTATTTAACCCTTAGGCATTGAAGAGAAGGTCCAATGATATTAAAAAACAATATTAGCTTATACTTTATATCAAATGTTTAATATATGTTTTATCAACTTGAACTCAAGTTCTATCACTACTAAAATTGTTATAAATAATGCTGAGGAATCAGTATTGATATAGTAATTTGGTAGTACGTTGAGACGTTAACTAATTGTTGTTATTGTTTCCAGTTGTTTTCCGTTACACCGTTGAATAAAGTATAATGTATTCAGATTGAAGTCGTATTTATTATACACTAAAGTATTAAGGACCAAAGGTACCGTATCCCTACCACCAATCATATTTTCACCACAAAAGTGAAAAATTAACTAATTAAAGAACTAATGAATGTGAAGGTGACACTAAATGACGAAGTAAAAAAAAACAAATATTACTCTGGAAAATTACTCAATGGAAAAAAGAGACCTTACTCAAGGAGATATTAAAGACAAGAAAAAATAGTGATAGGGATGCAGTAAGCGAAAAACATAATATACTTTGTAAAGTCGCGGATAAGTAAGTAAATATTCATACAAATCGCTGCATTATGCAAGGTTTGTAAATGAAAAATGTTATATATTATGAAAAATGGAAGTATCAATAATATAAATATACGTAGCAGTACGCTATTTATCTCACAATAAAACACTGAAAAAACGTTTGTTTTCTATACTTCCACAAAAGGTGGAAACATCCAAGATCAAGTGATCACTTGAGAAAGGCACTTTGCCGAAACAGCTGTAGTAATAACATAGTTGTAATAAATTTTGTGGAAGTATAGAAAACAAACGTTTTTTCAATATTTTATTGTGAGAAAGGCATTGTTACCACTTGAGAAAGGCACTTTGAAGAAACAGCTGTAGTAATAACATAGTTGTAATAAATTTTGTGGAAGTATAGAAAACAAACGTTTTTTCAGTG
Organism: Diabrotica virgifera virgifera; assembly: GCF_917563875.1. Taxonomy (NCBI): domain Eukaryota; kingdom Metazoa; phylum Arthropoda; class Insecta; order Coleoptera; family Chrysomelidae; genus Diabrotica; species Diabrotica virgifera. The sequence continues at coordinate 208,661,342 of NC_065446.1, read as the reverse complement.
TTTTATTGTGAGATAAAATGAACTTCCATCAAGTAACGGTCGAATCCATCAATTATTTAGTACGCTATTTACTTAGAAATTTTAGAAATAAAGTTTGTTTATATTTATATTCAAACAAATACTGAATTTTTTATATGATTATGTTTAAACAATATAACTACATATATTACTTCTTTCTAGAACAATCCATATGGGCTTACATCTTTTCTATCTTATTAAAAGTTCGCACAAACGTCTATGTATAATGAAGATATTACGCCGCCTGCATCAATAATAAAGGAAAACTGAAACATAATATCAGATATCTCATTAAAAGTTTCAAAACCGACATAGAAGTTTCAAGAATTAAGCCTGCGAGCATCCTAGAACTTTGCATTAGGCCATAAATTTAGACAATGTAGTTCGTGTACAAGATTTTAAATAAACAGTGGCTACTTATAAGCCAGTATTTTACAATTTTTAGCCTAATTTTGTATTTATGTACATACTTAGAAGTAATAAGGTTTTGAAAGTGTTGTCTTGTGGCATGTTCAAGTTATTATGCGTTAAATGTTATGTTTATCTGGGATCATTCCACGTTTGCGAAAAGTATGACATAAAAAACTGTTCCCAGAAAATTTTAAGAACTTAATTTTTAGCCTAATGTTGTATCTACTTAGAAGTAATAATGTTATGAAAGTGTTGCCTTGTGGCATGTTTAAAGCAGCACTTTAATATAATATTTCCTAATATTGAACACAATTAGGCAGATATTCTTGTTTTACAATCAAACAAGAAAAAGCAATATCTGGCCCTCTAACTAATCTTTCCTATTAATATGTTTCATTGTCTATAAATACGCAGAAAATCTTACGATAAAGCATTTCAAGATACACGGTTCTGTGAAAATCTTGAAGTTGTTATGTTCAAGTATAAATAATTATAAGTCAAATATACAGGGTGTCCCAAAAATATTGGTCATAAAATATTCCACAGATTCTGGGGTTGAAAATAGGTCGATTAAACCTGGCTTACTTATACACAATAGTGCATATAAAAAAAGTTACAGCCCTTTGAAGGTACAAAATGAAAATATATTTTTTTCAATATATCGCAAATTATTGCAGATTTTTTATTAAAAATGGACATGTAGCATTAATGGCAGGATCATTTTAAAATAAAATAAGAGTGAAATTTGTAAACCCCATAAAAATTTTATGGGGTTTTGTTCAATTAAACCCCCCAAACTTTTGTGTACGTTCCAATTAAATTATTATTGTGGTACGATTAGTTAAACACAATATTTCTAAAACTTTTTTGTCTCTTAGTATTTTTCGATAAGCCAGTTTTTATCGAGATGCGGCTTCTTTTTTAATATGTTTATATAAAAATTTTATGGGGGTTTCGTTTCTTTGAACCCCCAAATGTTTGTGTACGTTCCAATTAAACTATTACTGTGGTACTATTGGTTAACACAGTGATTTTAAAACTTTATTGCCTCTTAGTATTTTTTCGATAAGGCACCTTTTATCTAGATGTGGCTTCTTCTTTAATATGGTTCAAATATACCCAAATATACCCATATTACCGGGTCTCTATAATCGTAACTAACCATATACAAATATGTGGTGCATTTGACAAATATTCACAATATCTCGAAAAAAACTGGCTTTTTGAGAAAGTACAAGGAGGCAAAAAAGTTTTTAAAACGCTGCGTTTAACTAAAAGTACTGTAATATTAATTTAATAGGAACATGCACAAAAGTTTAGGGAGGATTAAGAAAACAAAACCTCTATAAAATCTTTATGGGGTGTACAAATTTTACTATAATTATTTTGTAAGGTGTTCCTGCCATAAGAATACCACAGTTCTATTTTCAATAAAAAATCTCTAATAGTTTTCGAAATATTGGAAAAAATTGATTTTTATTTTGTAACTTCAAAGGGCTGTAACTTTTTTTATGTGCATATTTGTACTAAGATAAGTTAGGTTCAATCAACCTATTTTTGACCCCAGAATCTGTGGTATAAATTTTGACCAATCTTTTCGGGACACCCTGTATAAAATATGGATGAGACATGCATGCATATTCACTATTCGCACCTATTTTGCACTTATAGGCAAGCCGCGTGCTCTTTTATTATTCCTAACTCCATAATACTTTCCTTAATACTTGACATATACCCATTTTTCATTTTTGTTTTACTTCCCAAAGATTGGGAAGTAATTTTTTGAAAATCAGAAATAGATAACAAAACTAAACTAAGAGTATAATATAACAGCATAAGTAGATAATCCGATAATTACATATGGGGCGGAAACTTAGATTGGGCAAAAGAAACATTGAATCAATGAAAAACGCGACCGAGATAAAATGCATGAGAAGAATAGCTGGAGTTACGAAATTTGATAGATTTAGAAATGAAGATACAAGGGGAGAGCTGGAGCAAGAACCGATAATTAGGAAGATTAAAAAAAAACAAGTGAACTGGTTTGGCCACATAGAGAGAATGGAGCAAAAGGGACTAACAAAGAAGGTAGGTGAAGCCAACATGGGAAACAAAAGAAGAAATGGAAGACCGAGGAAGACATGGATGGACCAAATTTATAATATAGGTAAAAAGAGAGATATGTCTACAAGAGACATGAAGAACCTGGCTACCAATAGAAGTGCATGGAAAATGAATGTGGCGGAACGCTACATCCGACGCCCTGAAGGGCACTAAGGATTATGAGAAAGAAAAAGGAGTTTTTCTTTTTTTTTTCATCTTGTGTAGGTAAATAGTGCGGCAGATTCGTGCAAATACTATAAAAATTTTGGATTTAATAATAGAAGCATATAATTGTGTTTTTACTGATTTTTTTTATGTAAAAATATGTTGTTCCTTTTTCAATTCTTTCACCATGTCTATACTAATTTTTCAAAAGGGTGATACCGGCGCGGCGTTAAAAAGAACGTAAAAATATTTTTAGAAAATATTTTTAACTCTTTAGTTATATTAATTACCATTTAATACATGCATAACCTATCTTCACATGTAGGTACCTATGTGCGGCAGATTCGTGCAAATAATAATATAAGAATGATTGTGCATTTAATGGTAGAAGCATATAATTTGGACCACACATACTACACATACAAAGATACAAATTTAGATATGAGGTTATCTCAGATTTAGTCTTTTACAAAAATGGCGGGAATTCAAAATGAATCTGCCGCCCATAGGTACATGTGAACATACGTTATGCATTTATTACAAGGTAGTTAACACAACAGAAAAGTTAAATATATATCCTAAAAAATAAATTTACACTCTTTTCAATGGCGTTATTACCTTTTTGAAAAATTTATATAAGTATACAGGGTGAAAGAATTGAAAAAGGAACAACATATTATTACATAAAAAAACAGTAAAACCTGGTAAATTCTGGTAAACCGTTTCTTTCGGTTCAAGACCTCGATATTATTCATAAAAAAAAAAGAACCTATATACCAAATTTGGTTGAAATCTGACGTTTCGTTCAAAAGTTATCGTGCTATTAGTCACATATGTATAGTCGCCATTTTGAATGCCCGCCATTTTTGTAAAAGGAACAAAAACTGAGATGGTCTCGTATCTAAATTTGAACCTTTAGATGTGTAGTATATGTGGTTCAAATTATATGCTTCTACCATTAAATGCACAATAATTCTTATAATATTTGCACGAATCTGCCGCATATAGGTACATGTGAAGATACGCATTCTTTATATTTATTAAAAATGGTAATTAACATAACTAAAAAGTTAAAAATATTTCCTAAAAAATATTTTTACGCTCTTTTCAATGGCGGTATTAACTTTTTGAAAAATTAATACATACACGGTGAAAGAATTGAAAAAAAAACAGCATATTTTTACATAAAAACCAAGAAAAACACAACTTCTGGTAAACCTATTATTCCGGTTCAAGACCTCGATCTTACACATCAAAAACAGAAGCTATATACCAAATTTGGTTAAAATCTGAAGTCTGGTTCAAAAGTTATCGTGCTATTAGTCTCAATGTATAGTCGCCCTTTTGAATCCCCGCCATTTTTTAAAAGGCAAAATCTGAGATGGCCTCATATCTAAATTTGAACCTTTGTATGTGCAGTATATGTGGTCCAAATTATGGACTTCTATCATTAAATGCACAATTGTTTCACATATCGGCTGCACTAAAAGTGACTATGTATAAATTATAATGAAACACCTTAAATACATTCATTGTATAAATCAATTGTGATTACATACTTTCGTTTTAATAAAAAAGAATCTTATATTATCCAATTCTTCGAAAGTTTTAATAAATGTATATTTTTTTAACACCAGATGTTAAACGTCTTTTTATGAAAGCTGGACCTATCAATTCTGTATTCTTCGGACGTTCCAAACATCAGTCTTCTATCAATCGATCGACTTTTTATTGGAAAAGCCAAATAAAAAGTTTATGAGAGGGTACTTTTTACGAGCATCGCAAAAAGTATTATAAAGATGTTTATTGTAGTCTTTATTTAGTAAAATCTTTGCAATGTTCGCTTTTTGCAGTTAAATAAAATCTTTGCCATAAAATTAATGCCGACAGCTTTAAGTTACTCGTATTCTTAATACCAGGAAAGGCAGTCCATTGGAAAATAAAGTAAGAAAATAAAATCACAATATAGACGATATTGATTGACATTAAGCATTCGATAAAATAATCAAAATTTCAAAAGTATATACAGTCCGTACAATATAGATACCGTTGCACGTCATCCGGGTCATAGCAACGTCACATGATACCAACACGAAATATTTAAGCCGTAGGTGTGTTCCTTTTTAAATCGTTTAACTGAGTACACTGGAATTACAGCCACTAGACATAATTTATTATATACGCGTAGAAATAACATTGAAAAATTTCTATTAATCTAAATTTAAAGAAACATACTCTAATTTGTTTCATTTAATATTTCTAAGTGGAATATAAAGCGTTTTTATAAAGCACACAAGTTCGGACTAGACTCTAACTGCGATTGAACAAAGGTGACATTTTGGCATAGATTGGTAACATTTATTGACAGTTGCGGTATTGACACTTCCGGTTTGTTTTTATTCTTTACCAGATTTTGCCATACGGCTCACACTCCCTCTAAGGGGAAAATTGACTCATCCAAGATACGTACGGTATCAAAAGGATTGAGCTCTGGTGGGACTCTTTCCGTGTTATCGAGCCCTAGGTGACTTGATATGCTGGAGTACCTCCCAGAAATTTTCTTACACATCTGGCCGTCGCGAGTAGTACGGTTTTCTGCATGGTCTTATAAAGGTGTTCATTTAGACCCAGCTTTTTTATGTTTTCGAGGAGGTTCTTCGGAATGACTTCAGTAGTAGCCATATTAATTGGTATCGTCTGGGTACTTTACATTCTCCATTGTCTTCATATTTGAATGTCCAGATCCCTGTACTTGGCGATCATTTCAGTAAATTTACTACGTAAATTATTGTTGTTAGGTATCGCCACATCAATTAGTGTTGTTTGTCTTGTTAATTTATTAACTAGTACGAGATCCCGTCTATTATGTGCCACCGTTTGGTCTGTGATCAAGCACAGTACGGTACCAGTATAGCTTGTAGTTGCCATCCTCAAGCATACTCTCAGGGACGTATTGATAATATGAGAGATGGTCCGTTTGGAGAAGTCCCAGTAAGTATTTGTTTATTCTTTACTATAAGTATTTGTTTTATTATATTTATTGTTTTTATTATTTACCTTAACGTAAGATTATAACTTAATTCTTGTTTTCTATTTCTAATGTTTTCATTTATTTACATTGAATATTAATTTGTTTTGTTGTATAATCCAGTTCTCAATAATTATGTGATATATTTGATTTAAAATCATTCAAGATTTTTTTGTAATTGGGCAACAATGTCAACTTTCTCTGACGTAGATAATGACGTGCAACGGCATCAATATTGTACGGATTTTACATATGTTTTTCTATTTTTTTACGTTCCGTTTCATTATGGTAAATTAAATGTACTAAAATCACAATCAAGATGCAGTAGAAGTAAACAAACCGAGACACGTTAACTATTACAAGGAGCACTTCTGAATCATGATTTATAATGTGTATAAAATTTGTAAATCGTCATTTGTGATTTAAAATGTATAATCCATTGTAAATCATGATTCAGGGATGCTCCTTATAACAGTCAATGTGTCTCGGTTTGTTTACTTCTACTGCATCTTGATTGTGAATGTAGTATAGATAACTATAAAGATTCGTATGGAAAGATATAAACTTTTTGGTATTATTTTACTTAAAATGAGTAACACCACAGAATACATTTTTACTGGAAGATAATAAAATATAGAAATGGGAAATAAAAAAAGAAGTTATAACAATATCTACATTTAGTTGGCTATGACTGTTACAACAACTTCGATATTTGAATAATTTAGTATTGCTGGTGTTGTAAAGTCACAATGGATTTTATAATCAAAACCTGTTAGATCCATGCTATAAATTTTTTTCAGGAGACTAAAAAAACATTAAGAATGTAAATTTTTCCAAAAGTATCAGGCATTTTTGCAAATGTCATAAAATGGCATTCTAATCTATTAGAGACATTTTTTCGCATGCCCCTTACATCTTCAGAAATTTGTACTTTTAGTTTGTATTTAGCACATTTTGATTCTAAGTCCACATAATATTGTCCAAATTCCTCATTTTCAACTGCGGTTAAGTGCAATTAATGCACTAAAAGTGGGTACTGAACTATTTTGATAAAAAGACATACAAAATTTACAAGAGAAAAAAGTATTTTATTGTTTATAAAAGTAATGGACACAGCAGGGTTTGATTCTAACGTCAATATTCCACTGGTATTGTAGAGCCGATTTAGAAGGTTTTGAGCCAAAAAATTACACCTGTAGAATAATATATTATACCTGAACTTTGAAAGTGTATAAAAAAAAGAAAAACAAAAATTTAGGATTTAGCAGGTTTTGATTCTGATGGGCTCATCTGAAAAATAACGAATTGAGATGTCAACAAAAAACATAAAATATCTTAAAAATAATTTATATCCTATCCGAAATCCCGTAACAAGATCTATGGTCAGTAAATTAGTAAAAGAGTTTGTTTAATGTAACTGGTTCAGTAAGACACTCATTCAAATCATGGCGCAGAAAACAAATATTTAGATGTTTGTGTGTTGTTAGAAGACCATCCACACTTAAATACAAGACAAATATCCAGGGAACTTTAGATTTCGCAAACATCCGCAATGAAAATTTTACATGAAAGTAAATTCCGTCAATACAAAATACAATTATTTCAAGAACTGTCAGTTGATGATCTCGATAGACATGAAGAGTTTGCAAACATAATGATGGAAAAATGTTCAACCAAAACGATCCAAATTTTTTAATATTCTGTTTTGAGATGAGGCCACGTCTTTAATTAATCACAGGTAAATCGACATAATTATAGATAGCTGTCACGGAACAATCCTCGTTGTATGCGTGAATACCACATGCAATATCCAGAAAAAATGAATGGACTGGAAGGAATAATACGCGACAACATAATTGGTCCCTTTTTCATTGAGTGAAACAAACTGTGTGGCGTATATAGAATTGTTGGAAAACAAGATTATGCCTGAGATGGCTCGGTTATTACCAATTCAAGCAAGTATTTACAATTATTATCTTTTATACACTAAATCGATAAAAATCGTGCTAGCCGATAATTGAGGCTTTCCATGCTTAAAACTCACCCTGTAGATAGAAAATGGAGAGAAAAACACAAGTCTTATTTGAAAAGTATACCTGTTAGGGTAGCGGTACTATTTTTTTTTTCGTTCAGATTTAAATATTAAATAAAAAAAATTGCTCCCAAAAACGTGCTCACAAAATTTCAAAATCAAAAAAGTTTTTATAACCAACACAGTGGATATTTTCTGTGAAAAAAAGTTGATTAATAGCAAGCTGAAAATTTTTTCATAGCTTAACGGTGTCTAGTCGGCAAACTTTGATGTACGGGAACACTGGAACAGGGGAAGTTTTAATTGTGAAACAGTTTAAAAAGATAAAACGTCAGATTACGAAAACGTCCCATGTATTTTGTCGGACAGAACATCCAATTTATTTGTTACCCTTTCATTAAACTCCCATACAAAAATCAGACTGCCATTACTAACCAACATGATTCCTGTCCCACTCATTAAAATGCCCAGTTGGTGATAAACACCAGTCTGATTTTTGCTTGAGAGTTGAATGAAATGGTAATAAATCAATTGGAAGTTCTGTCCGACAAAATGCATGGAACGTTTTCGTTGTCTGACGTTCCAAATTTTTAACCTTTTCCACAATTAAAACTTCCCGTGTTTCAAACATCAAAGTTTGTCCGACTGGACACCCCTAAGCTATTAACGAATTTTCATCTTGCTACTAATCAACTTTTTTTGGTACGCGGGATCCAGGTCTATCCTGCCAACTCAATCCTGTAAAATTTCGATATATTTTGTTTTTCAACAGGACTTTTCTACAGAATATTAACACGTTGACGAACAGAATGAACAGTAAATGAACGGGAGTTTCTTCGATACCGTGTAATTTTCAGGGGCAACTCCGAATTGCATGAAAATTTGGATTTAGGTTCTACTTACCCTCCACTTCAAAGTTGAAATTGTGCCGTTGGTTGCTTTTACTTGGGGGGTGACAGTCACCCCTTCTCGGGGGTGAAAAAACATACGTTCAAGATAAGACCGGAAATAGATAAATTGACTGATTCTAAGCAACTTTTGTTTTATAGAGTTTTTTACGTAAGTCAATACTTTTTGAGTTATTTGCCACTGAAAATGTTGATAAAGTTAATGTTGTAGCTTATAAAAAACCCAAAAAAATGGTGTATCAGTGAAGTCTATCAATCAGTAAAGTCAAATAAGAACAAAGTTGTAGCTCATGAAAAATACGTTCTTATTCGTCTAATTCCAAATCGAATATTTCAAGGTGAAATCACCCAAAAATTAAGCACTTTTCGGGAAGAACCCATTTAAACTTTTTTAAAGTGTTTATAAAAAGCTTTGTTTTAATTGTTAACAAAAATTTTAGCATTAAAAATAAGCGAGTTACGCCCAAAATATAGTTTGCCCTCTTTTTCTTTTGTAAAAAATCATGAAAATCTCGTCGTGTTTAGCTCCCCAAATGAAATTAATCGCTTCCGCTTTACAAACAATTTACTTACCTATCTATTTTTTATATGATCTGTCAGTTTCATCGGTTTAAAGTATTTATTTTTGAAAGGGTTATAAGAGAAAGCTTGAATTGGTTACTAATCACGAGTGTATGCAAATTTTGAACAGCCATATCTTAACAAATTTTTGTCTTACGGAAAAACAAAATGAAACTAGCATATTTATAATAGCAAAACCTACATTTTTTTATTCTTTAAGATTTTTTTTATCAGTAATACTTTTTAAGTTATTTTGAAAAAAATGAAATTTTTAAAAAATTTTTAGAAATTCTTTTTAATATAAAACCAAATGTTTTTAAAAATAAGCACTTCAAATCAATAAAACTTACAGATCATATAAACAATACACATACAGTTAAAATAGATGGTAAAGCGAACCGATTAATTTCATTAGGTGCTAAATAGAGGAAGGTTCTCACGATTTTTTTTTTACCAAAAAAAGGGGCCAACTTTTTTTTTCAGTGTAACTCGTTTATTTCACATGCTGTAAACTTTTTTAAAAAACAAATAATAAGCTTTTTCGATACTCCAAAAATGTTGATAAGGTTTTCCCGAAAAACGCTTCTTTCTTCGGTGATTTCCCGTTGAATTATTCGATTTGGAATTAGACGAATAAGAACGTATTTTTCATGAGCTACAACATTGCTTCTACTCAATTTGTAGACTTTACTGGTTCACCGTTTTTTTCGTTTTTCTATAGGCTACACTTTTGCTAAAAATATTTTTTTCGATAAAATATGTATTTTTTGAGCTATTTGGGAAAAACGGTCTGAAAGCGTAGTTTTTTTGTCGAAAAATCAACATTTTAAATCGCGAATAACTCGAAAAGTATTGACTTACGTAAAAAACTTTATAGAGCAAAAAGTGCTTAAAATGAGTCAGTTTATTTATTTCCGGCCTTATTTCAAACACGCGTTTTTCACCCCCCGAGAAGGGGTAAATGTCACCCCCCAAGTAAAAGCAACCAACGGCACAAATTCAACTTTGAAGTGGAGGGTAAGTATGTAGTACCTAAATCCAAATTTTCATGCAATTCGGAGTTGCCCCTGGAAATTACACTACAAAACGGTCATTTATTGGGCTAATAGACGACATTTTTAAAATACCGAGTTTTATGACAAAAATCTACCGAGTCTTTGTCATATTACATCTACAGATGCATATGAAATGTGACACGACATCCATGTTTGTGGTCCACAGGTTTAAAAGAAATGTTAAAAATCCTATTCTTTCCATAAACTATAAAGGCTAAAAGAAATTCAGCAATTTCTCTATTCTACTTTGCAAAATTCATAAATATAGTGTCACAACACTCCTTTATACATTTGACGCACTGTCATTCAACGTGTTAAAATATGTAATTTAAAAAAAGATCACTAAAAAAAACTTGATATGATCTTTGGCATTAAATTGGTATCATTGACTATTTATGTCATAAAATGTATGAGTTACAATGAGCGCCAAAATTAAAATACTAGTTATCCATTTACAACTAGTGATACAGTTTAAACAGGTTTTAGTTTGAAAAGCGTTTAATCGTACAAAACGGAAGCAAACTGTTACAAAATGAGAAACAAAAAATATTTTCAGTAATAGATTACGTAAAGTTTTAGTTGGTCCATTGTTTCTGGAGTACTTTAAAGTTTCCAAGTAGGATAAATAGCCTACTGTCACCAACATTCATTCTGGTAGTGACGCACCCGCCTCATTTGTTTTCCAATGAGTGACACGTTTACTGGGATGCTGCGAGAGTTGTAATCATTTGTTTTCTGAAATGAACTTGATGGTAACAATATATGCTAATGTCGTTTTGTATAGAAAGCTGATCGTGAACTGAATTTTTAATACGTCGCTTGTGTAACTAGAAGGGTTTATTTGAAAATGTGACACGCCTAGTAGCTAAACAGAAAGAAATTCCGAATTCTATTGAAGCGATTATTGTCGAATAAAAGGGTAATTTGCTTTTGTTTTCTATGTGTTATTAGCTTTCCGGAATTCCATTGTGTAGTATTATATTAACCCATTATCTAACGCCCAAATTATTTTTTTTTAATTCCAAATTGGATTCGATCTTTACTTAATGGAAATTCATTGTATCTAACAATAAAACACTGAAAACTTTTGTTTGTTACGTCTTCAAAATTTATTATAAGTTGATGTCACTACAGCTGTTTCAGCAAAGTGCCTTTACCAAGTGATATGTATTACTGTGTCTGCACTTTAAAATCTGTGTCTGCACTTTAAAATCTCTAACTGAATAAGTTAAGGAGTGGGAAGCTGTTTGTCTCAAGTGGATTATTCAGAATGATATCTGTATTTTTATTTATTAAATTTCACAGATTCTACTAAAGATAGCTTAACCCTTATCCGGGCAACATATTTTACTAACGTAACCGGACAAATTGGGTCCGTTGGGCCCACCACTCTTCTTGAATGTACTATTCATATTTATCCATATTATATTTCTAATAATCTTCTTTTTGTTTTTTATTAAAGTCAAATTTAAATTGTCTAGATTAAACAAAGGTGCCACTGTAGTATGCGGTCTACCTCGAGGGTGCGATCTACCTGAAAGATTTTCACAAAATAATGAAATGCAAGATAGCTTTTGTAGAAAAAATATTTTTTCACAAGTAATAAACATTTAGAGCCAAATAAAGACTTAACTAATAAACAAATAAAAGCTTTTGTAAATCTACCAGGCCATTTTATTTGATTGACTTCATTCCACACATCGCGTATTGATGCTAATTTGTCGTTCCTTTTTCGTTCAGACCTAGTGTCCTTATCGTCAAATCGAACAAATCTTAGCAAATTTTTGAATAGTTTTAACCCCATGGTAGCTTTAAATATAGTAGGTCCATAAAACTTACTCCAAAGTATATCTACATTATGGATGTTGGCACTCAGGTGCCTTGCAGTTACTAATACTCTAATAAAGGCATATAGCTCTGTAAAGTTGCAATATTTCCAGTTCCCTATCTCCAGGACTTTTTCGGCTTTTTTATTTGTACACTTCACTCTTTCGTTCACAATTTTTTCGTCCACAAACAAACAAAAGGAATCAACAGGACTATCTACACTTTGACCAGGGGCTAACATTACTTTGTGCACTTTGCTTTTTCTTATGTCGCATTATGTCGCAGGATCGCATACGTCCTGTCGGTTGTGGTTGACTCTTCCAGTTAATTCCATCCTTAGTTTCAAAAATTACACAGTCTGAAATCTGGGAACTTGTAGGTACACATTCTTCTTCATTATCACTCAATACTACTTGCTGATCATCCTCTTCACTTGATTCCGAAAGATGATCTTCAATTTCAGAGACACTTTCAATGCCACCTACAGACTTCAGGGGATTTTTCATCATCGGAATCCCATAAATTATTAGCAACATCTTGCAGTTCTAGAGCTGATAATGGTTTTCGGGACATTTTATTCGCGCTATCTACTTTCACTGTAATTCAATATAATTTTAGGAGCTTAGTTGTCGACATTAATATTGATATCAAACGACTGATAGCAGATGCATTATTTATTTCAAAATATGTATAGGTAACTACCTACCAATATTATTGCATTCCAACAATAATAATTATCAGTTTTTAAAATTCATTTAGAGCAGTTAAAACACCTATTGTAAGCATCTCTTTGATGTTCACATCAAAGAGATGTTTACATTGTTTGCTAGACGTTTAGACTTTATTATTGGATTTTCAGAATCAAAAAAGTAGTTTGGATAATCCACAAAATCATTACCTGACTGCCAGATTAACTTTTGTAGCAAATATTTAGACTTTATGTATAAATACAAATAGGGTCCGATGGGGCCGTGTTGCTCCTTTACGTGACAAAATTCTTTCGACGCAATAATTTCAAAAATGATAATGAATATTTTGAATAGCTCATCACTATGTTGAAGGAAACATACTTCTAAACAAATTCAGTGATGCATAAAATTCAATAAAAATTGTTTTATCAGTTTATGATAAAAGAATTGGCGTCTCGGGACAGTTGGACCCACCTTGCCCGGATAAGGGTTAAGGCATTTATTTTGAATATGAGGAATTTGCAACTGTTCACTAAAAGAATGATTATGATCTATACTAATTTTACAATCAAGATGTACAAGAAATCAACAAACCAGGACAGGTTAAATGCTACTAGGAGCACTCCCGAATCATAATTTACAATGTATAAACTTTGAAAATCATGATTTGGGATTTACAATGTATATGTTATAGTCAAAGCCCGAATTTCAGGCACTCCTAGGTTTGACTAGGCAATCCTCAGGTCTGACTGACGGTCTTAGTCAAAGCTCGAAATAAATTACAGTTTCGGCCTTTGACTAGTCAAACCTAGGAGGGTCTACGTTGGTCAGGCAAAGGTCGAAATTTAATTTTATAAAATCGGGGTTTGACTAGTCAAACCCCGATCAGCTATTAAAATGTCGTAATTTGTTAGATTAGGTTTCCTAAAACGTCATTTTATTAATTTTAATGTTTATTATTTTTATATTGTCTTAATTAAAATAAAAAAATAGTGTTTATTCTCACATGTTGAGGCATTATGGCATTTAGAGTTGCACAATACGTTAGACCTTCTACACTTACGTAATTTGGAAGAGCATTTCTTATTTCAGTAGCATTTATAAATCCTTGTCCTCCAAATTTAGAATATTTTGTACTAATTTCTCTTAGAGACAGAGACAGATTAACGTCTGGAACATCTTTGAAATTAGGAAATTTCTCTTTGCACTCCCTTATTTCATTTCTTAAAAAAAGTGTATTTATTGTTCCGTATTTCGTACCAACTTTATATAAACCGTCAATTGTTTTATCTTGTATGCTACTCAAAATATTTCGAGCATCCTCTTTGGCTCTATCAAAACTGAGGATAGGTATTGTTGCAGTTTTTCCGGTCGAAATTGGAGGACATTTTTTTCACTTAATTGTTTCATAGCAATAGCCTGGGCATGAAGACCTTCAGTCGCATTTCCCTTATTTAGATTAATCTTTTCTGTCTGTGCACAACGCATGCTCGAACGCGTGCCAAGGAGATGCTTGAAATATTTTGGGTATCAGACAAGATATAACAATAATTGAAATTGAAATACGGAACAATAAACACTCTTTCTTCAAGAAATCAAATAAGAAAATGCAAAGAGAATTTTAATAATTTCGAAGATATTCCAGACTTTAAGCTGTCTCTAAGAGAAATTAGTACAAAAGATTCTAAATTTGGAGGACAAGGATTTCTAAAAATACCATACATTAAGAAGTGCTCCTCAAAACCATGTAAGTATAAAAGGTCTAACGTATTTTGCAACTCTAAATACCATATTGCCTCAACATGCGAGAATAAACACTATTTTTTTTTTATTTTAATTACGACAATATAAACATTACAATTAAAAAATGACGTTATATTAAACCTAATCTAACAAATTACGACATTTTAAAAGCTGATCGGGGTTTGACTAGTCAAACCCCGATTTCATAAAATTAAATTTCGAGCTTTGCCTGACCAACGTAGTCTCTCCTAGGTTTGACTAGTCAAAGGCCGAAACTTTAATTTATTTCGGGCTTTGACTAAGACCGTCAGTCAGACCTGAGGATTGCCTAGTCAAACCTAGGAGTGCCTGAAATTCGGGCTTTGACTATAACATATATACATTGTAAATCCAAAAATTCGAAAAAATATACGAAAAATATATCAAAATAACATTCATAACAAATAATATTCAGGAAATGGATAAACTAACTAATTATAAGCAACTTTTGTTTCACAGCATTTTTTCACTAACACTTTTCGGGATTTTTTTTCGAGTAAATATGTTCATTTTTCAACAAAAAAAAACACGTTTTTAGACGGTTTTTCGCAAATAAATCCAAACGTAAGCATTTTGTTGAAAATAATATTCTTAGCAAAAATATAGCCCATAAAAGAATGAAAAAAAATGGTGTATGTATGAGATCACTAGACCCATCAAAAGAAGAGTCGTAATTAATGAAAAATAGGTTCATACTCGCCAAATTCCAAATCAAATATTTTCTCCTGAATTAACCAAAAATTGAAGCACTTTTTGTGAAAAACTCATTTTAAAGTATTTAAAAAAGCTTAGTTCTTGCTTTTTAAAAAATTTTCTAACATTAAAGGTAATAAAAATCGTAAAATCCCCCCCTAATTAGGATCCCAAATGAAATTAATCGTTACCATTTCACAGGTTGCTTTACTCTTGTATGTATTGTTTATATGATCTATAAGTTTCATGGGTTCAAAGTGCCTATTTTTGAAGGGGCTGTATTTGAAAGGGTTTGAACTAGTCAATAATCACGAGTGTATGCAAATTTTGAACAGCCATAGCTTAACCAACTTTTGCTTTACAGAAAACAAAAAATACAAAATATTCAGAAAAGCAAAAACTTACTTTTTTTTACTCTTTGCGATTTTCGGTATCACTAATAAATTTTAAGTTGTTTTAAAAAAACGCATTTTTTTAAATTAAGAATTAAGAAAAAATTACTTTAAAATTAATTTTTTAAAAAAATAAACATTTTAAACCGATGAAATTTACTGATCAAAATACGAAAGTAAAGTAACTTGTGAAGCGGTAATGATTAATTTGATTTAAGATGCTAATTAGGTGGTGGTATTCCCGAGATTTTTGACCAAAAAAGGGACCAACTTTATTTTGCGCGTAACTTACTTTTGATGCTAGAGACTTTTTTAAAATACAATACTTTAAAAAAGTTGTAATGAGTTTTCCCCAAAAAGTGCATCATTTTTTGATTATTTCAGGTTGAAATATTCGCTTTAAAATTTGACTGATATGAACCTATTTTCATTAGTCACAAATTTGTTTCTACTGGTTCTAGAGAGTTCATACGTACACCATTTTTTTTTTTAGTTTTTTAGAGGCTATATTTTTATAAGAATTTCTTTTCGGTAAAGTACTTACTTTTTGAGTTATTTGCAAAAAACCGCCTAAAAACATTTTTTTTATTGAAACATTACTCATAAATAACTCGAAAAGTATTAACTTAGTAAAACAATTCTATAGAACAAAATTTGCTTAGAATTAGTCAGTTTATCCATTTCCGGACTTATTTTGAATGTATATATTTTCACCGCCGAGAAGGGGTAAAAGTCACCCCCAGGGCAAAAGCACACATCGGAACAATATCACTTTTCTTCTTTGGCATGTTACTTATGTGAATGTCAAATTTCATGTCAAGCCATGCGGTTCTTTAAAATTTGGAGCAAAAGTAATTCAATGTTTACTATAAGATATTAAATCAAACTATAAAAATGTGATAGTATATTTTGGAAAAATTACCTGTTAATTACGAAAGAAATTTAAAAACTTACGTACCGTAAGTATAAATTAAAATGTACCTAGGGAGAATTACACAATTTTCATTGTGCTTCACAAAAGGTTCGCGTGTTCCTGTTCATTTGAAATTAATTTCATTACGTACACACATAGTGGGAAAAAGGTTAGGTTTATATAATAGGCCAGTTCAGGTATTAAAAAGATAAATAGCAAAGATGTAGGAGAAATCGTATATTTGATTAGTTTTATAACTTAAAATTGACAATTTTTGCCCTTTTAAGAAAAGGTATCAAACAGATTTAGAATATATTGTAAACTACAATATCAAAATATCTGTGCTACTATAGGTAGTGTGCGATCTTCCCCGGTTATGCGGTCTACCTGTGCATATCTATTATAGTGTACAGAGTAAGCCAATTTTGTGGTTTATTCCTGACAAAATATTAATTTGTAAATTTAAAATATTAATTATTTTGATTTGCGCGTTTTATTCTCTTTGTAAAGATTTTTTTGCCAGCACTGTATCTATATACCTGTAAACACCATGATCTTTCATGCGAATACTCTTACAAAAGATCTTTGAGTTTATAAAACATATTTACGTATGCGTTATAGCTTTCAAAAAACCTTTGATATAGTACCAAAATATTAAAAAAAAATCACTAAGAGGTTCTAAATCTCCGAGAGGATCAATCGGATTTAGTTCCTACAGTAGTGAGGAAAAATAAAAAAAAATTAGCATAGTTGTATTTATTAACATAGTAAGTAGACATTGTTATTTGTAAGCTTTATTTTTTATTGTTCTTTATTTTTAAGTGTATACTGGACAATTTTGTACTTATGAACGAATAAAAATTTTATATGTAATTATGTGGCTAAAGGTTCTAAACCAAGGCCAGAATCTTCTTCTTCTTTATGTGCCGTCTTCTACCGAAGGTTGGCGACCATCAAACGATAGGTTTCTCTGTTTTGTGCCGCATGTATTATGTTCGCAGCTTCTGGTATTTGAAACCATTCTCTCAAGTTTCTCAGCTAGGATTTCTTCTTTCTGCCCAAACCTCTTCTACCTTCAATCTTACCTTCCACGATAAGCTGTAGCAGACTGTACTTATCATTACGGAACACATGGCCCAGGTATGACGCTTTCCTCCTTTTAACAGTTGTTAACAATTCCACCTCTTTACCCATTCGTCTCAATACCTCTGTGTTGGTCACTATGTCCAAGGTATTCTCAGTATGCGTCGATACAGCCACATTTCTAGTGCCGCTAACTTCTTTATAGTTGCTGCTGTTAACGTCCACCCTTCTACTCCGTAAAGTAGCGTAGAGAGTACGTAGCATTTCGTGGCGCGCCATCGGAGGTTAACGCTTAGGTTGCGGATGCTTACGAATTTTATGCCATTTTTATGCCATTTTTATGAATTTTGATCTTGCTTTTTCAATTCAGATCCTAATCTCTACTAATCCCACTTATCGTTTACTGTATATCCCAGATATTTAAATCGGTGTACTCTTTCAATACGTTCGGCTTCAATATTCAGGTCGATATGTTGAATGTTTTTTTTACTGATCACCATAAATTTAGTTTTCTTTCTATTGATCTTCAGTCCAAATCGGTTGCCTGTTTTATGTACTCTATTTAGCATCATCTGTAAATCTTCGATGTTATCGGCCAGTATAACAGTATCATCTACATATCGAAAATTATTTATTGGTACGCCATTAATATTGATGCCCTCATTGTACTCTTCCAGTGCCTCTAGAAATATTTGATCCGTATACAGGTTGAAAAGCAGTGGCGAAAGAAATACAGCCCTGTCTAACCCCTCTAGAAATGGTTAAGGCCAGAATCAAAACAAAAAAAAACATACATTACTATTTCACTGCTTGGAGTTAGTTGGTCTGGACAGGTACGACATTAGATTGCTCAAAATATTTACTACAAAACCGATTGTACATTATACAGAGTGAGTTTTATGTATGGAAAGCCTCAATTACCTCGGAAACAGCTTGCACGTTTTTTTATAGATTTTGGTGACAAATGGTTTTCTAATGCGACCTATATAATATTGGCAGTTACATTATTGTCAGAACTTCCGTTTTTCTGGAAATCTAATGAATTTTCTTATTTCAAATGGAACACCCTGTATATTTTTGCGTTTTGAAGCACTTAAGAAATGCTGATTATAATTTCGAAGTTATTTAGCTGTATTTATTAAGAAAAAAATTTTTAAACAAATTTAAAAACCAATTTTTTCAACCTGGGTACATTATTTTAGGTTTTTTTGATCATTGGAAACAAAAAAGTCCTGTGTAATTTTTCTCCAAAGTTGATAGTTTTCGAGTTATCAACAATTTAAATCTGAAAACGACGAAAAATGGGTCATACCTCCTGCTTCCATTCAAGAATCGTAGTTTACATGTTACATACCTCCTTCATTCACTAGAATATCTCTTATTAAGCTTTTTAGAGGTAAAGTATTATAAATATCATATGATAGTGAAGTTACATACTTCAATAAGAAACTCAAAATTTTAGAAAATGTTACATACCTCCTTGTTCCACTTAGGTCTTCAATTGTTACATCTTTTCGATAAGTAATGCATCATTCAAAGATTTTTAAACTCAGTCTTGCCTCAATGATAGGCCTAATCTCAAGCATAAAAAGAATTTGTCAGAATAATTTTTTCAGTGTTTGCCATTAGTAGTTAATTCCGTAATAATAGTGACCTAAATAATAATCAAACACAAGATTGTTGAAAATGGTAGCAAAATCGATAACTACATTTTCTTTGTCCTCATAGACTCGAATAAAAGAACTGCTGCTTTAGAAAACAAAGAAATCAGGTTGAATTGCTATCGCTAATGATCAAGAATAATTGTGAGGCAAATATTAGACTATTAGTCTGGTAGGTAGAAGGTATGAACGTAAAAAGTTTTAAAAAAGAAAACAGAACATTGGCAAAGGGCTAGACGGAAGTTAAGTTTTAATTAGAGATTTCGTTGGCTTTTAGTCTTAAATCTAAAATAAATTGCTATTCATGACGTAAAGATTTTGAAAATGTATCTAGATAGTTTTATGTCGCAAGAACGACACTATAGCAATTATTTATTCATTTGCTAAAACTATAAACTGACAAAATAAAGTAATCGTGAAGTAAACCATACACCGAGAGAACATTTTCTTTTCTCCTAAAACACCGATTTCTTTGGGCAATATTTCTTAAAAGTTAACATATCCTATTAACTTAAACACACCGGTTCACATATAAAGAAACGAGTTTTTTAAACACAACTCAATAATTTCTTACAGATAATTTCTTCAATACTAAGAAATGCATTAATGGTTACATTTAATTTTCTTATCCTAAAGTTTTTATTTCTTAAATTGAAAACTACAAATATTTTGCAGTATAAGAAATATAATGTTAAGTTAATCCATATTTATATTTGTAAACAAGAAATTTTCTTGCAATCAAATAAATATTTTAAACCACAAGAAATAATTCTTCAGAAATACCCTCTGTAGTAACTGTGGTTATAAAATAAAAACTTCGTCATGTTACTTGCAAAGAGATTTTCTTCCACAAAAGAATTGCGCAGATTAAATATTTATGATTATTTAGTCGTCAGTGTTTGTCAAGATGGCGTGATATGTTCATGTTCATATAGATGGATGTTGAATTTATTGGTGTTCTTTAATAATTAACGGAAACTTTGAAGGTACGTACATGTATTAAATAAAAGTAAATTGTGTAATTTCAGATGTAATAATAATATTGTTGCGTATCCGAATGGTTAAAAAAGCAACATAATAGTATCTTTATATGCTTTTTAGGTATAATGATGGACGACTCTGAAACAAAGGAGCTTATTATTCTAACTGGGAAATATGCCACAATTTAAAGCTGGGACAGAATGATATAATATATAGCTTCAGAACAATATTAAGAAAGGATTTATTAACCAACTGCGGGGCCTTCCAGAAATGGTAGAACTTCATACATGTAAGTACCTTTTTAAAAATGTGTATACTTATGTATCAACTATAATAGGTTTCTTGAATGTATCGTCTTCTAAAAAAATATACAATACAACGCTATATCAAACATGGCGGTTGCAACGCTGAGGATGTTTTCTGTTAATTTATTTGAGATAAAGAAATCAGTTAGTCTAAAAGAAATATATGTTTATGGTTAAGAAATATTATTGCCGAAAACCGTGAATTGGTTAATATGTATTAAATGACTTAGATCTAAACTAATAATACTTTCTCGTAATAAAATTTCTTAATGATTAGGTACGCTGTCTCTTTTAGATTACTTATAAGAAAATTACATATTATTATGTCTGCTTCAATGTTTTACATTGGTTGTATTTTCCCTCTTGTTTTTGCTAAACAATGTTTATTGCGTGAGTTAATATTATAATTAATATTTCATTAACAAAAAGAAAAAAATAAACAAAGATGTGTAGGTTAAATAATGCCATGTTTGAACTAAATATGACTGATTATTATTAGTATTAATAGTTCTTATGTGGGGCCGTGTATTTGTTTTTTTGTATTTCCTAAATTTGTCAAAATTAATATCTATAGATATCTTTATAAAAATTTTTTTATTAAAGTAAGTTTACTCTTTCTACATAACGATTTTGTTTTAGTGAATTGCTGATATACAAAGTGCTATTAACAAAAGAAGGTGCCTCTCCATCCTTTTATTGTTGTGTAGAAGCCAGTGGTTTGAAGAGTGGACAAAATATTTTATGTAATAATAACGTTTTATATCTTGTTTTACTAATAAATAATGATTTTACCTTAACACAATGATTTATTTCCCCGTATGTAATATCACTTTATTTTCAAGAAATATTAACTCTAAATATACGTTTATCTCTGCGAAATATATTTCTTAACATTAAATACATTAATTATTAATAGTAAAATAATAATATTCCTTACTAAGAAATATTATTGCTCAGAAAGAATAGTTTTGTAATGTGTAGAAAATATATTTTTATGACTAATAAAATTAATTAACATCAAGTGTAATTTCTTTCTGATAAATGGGTTTGAAGTTTGCCAGAAAGTGATGGTTCAATCATGTTTAAGATATATTTCTTTGGCTATAGTAGAATTTATTTGAAATATTTTAGAAAATTATATCTTACATACAAAGATATATTTCTTAGGCAATATGCCAAGTCGATCCTTCTTAAATATTAATAAAGTTTCTTTATGTCAAGAATTTTTTTCTCTCGGTGTACAAAGCTTGAAGTACGGAACTCTTCAATTATCCCGATTACTTAATTTTAAGACATTTCTTGCACGATTTACATCAGTTTTGGTTAATTTATTAAAGTTATAGCCTGGATCTCGCGAGCCAAAAAAAAGTTTTAATATCAAGCTGAAAATTTGTTAATATCTTAACGGTGTCTAGTCGGACAAACATTGATATACGGGAACACTGGAACAGGGGAAGTTTTAATTGTGGAACAGGTTACAGGTTTCGAACGTCAGTCTATGAAACCATCCCATGTATTTTGTCGGACAGAACTTCCAATTGACGTATTACCCTTTCATTAAACTCTCATGCAAAAATCAGACTGCTATATACCACCAATATAATTCCTGTCATTTGACATGTTCTACGTGTCGGTCTTATTAAAATGCCCAACATATTTGTCCGACAAACATTTTTTCGGAAAACATGCTATTGAATAAATTAAAATCACGTTCCACAATTAAAACTCCCCTGTTCCAGTGTTCCCATACATCAAAGTTTGTCCGACTAGAAATCGTTATGCTACTAACAAATTTTCAGCTTGCTATTAAACTTTTTTTTAATATGCGGGATCCAGTACTATTACGTAATTAGGCAAATTTTACAGTAATATCTATGTTGTGGTCGGGTTTTTTCTTAAAATGTCGTGAACTTATTTTATCTCTAATAGAAGATAACCTTTTATATTTTCTTCTTTTGAAATTAATACAAAATACTGAATATCTTTGTGTAATATTTTTGAAGTTATACTTCTTTAGGCACGAGGGTAAATTTTTATTTTTACTGGGCGCATGCGCACACTGTCAGTATGGTATGAAACTTTATACGGGATCTGATTAGGTGTTAAAATCATCTGCCAATAATTGTTCAATTGGAGATTATGGATATACAAAATGTTGTGTATATTAGTAGACGGAGAGCTAGAGCCGAAAAATCATCGTCATAAGTAATATGGAGTTTGGAATGTGAAATTTGTCTATTGTACATTGATAATTATGACCCCTTTCAGGCTGACACCTTAGTGGATACAGGAAGTAGCAATAACGGATGAAAAGGGAAAGTTAGTGCAGTCATTAAAGGTTTTCACCTCCTATTTTGTTAAACCTCCATCGATTTGCATGAAAATTGGTGACTAGTTAGAGCAGTGGTTTCCAATCTGTGGGGCGCGCCTCCCTACGGGGGCGCGAGACTGTTGCAAGGGGGGCATGAAGCTGTAACAATTGTTTATTACAAGTAGGAAATTGTAACAAAATGTCTAAAAATCAGTTTAAAAATGGGGTAAATACTATTAAAAACAAATTTTATTATTTTTTATGTATATTTTTAGATGATATTGTATATTATTTTGTAGCGCATTAAATAAATTATAATATCGGTTGAGTATTTATGAAATTAGATTGTTAGAGAAATTAAGGGGGCCCAAAAATTTTTTGTTTTTTTAAAGGGGGCGCTGGTACAAAAAGGTTGGAAACCACTGAGTTAGAGCATACCTCAAGAAACAAAACTGATTTGGTGCCACTTGCACTTTTACCCTGGTGGTGAATACCACCCCTTCCCGCGGGTGAAAACTATTTTATTAAAAATAACCGTAAAAACCGATAGAGGGACAAATTTTAAGTAAAATTATATCATGTTATTAAAATAAATCAATACTTTTTGAGTTATTAAATATCAAAGATTGGTCTATTTAAGAGCATAATATGCGTGAAGTTACGTATGATAAAAAGAACATGTTAATTAATTGTATGTTAGTAAAATATTATTTTTATATTGTTTCGATATTTTTAATTGTTTTTTTTTCATTATAAACTGAATATGTCTAGAAACTGGGGATGTCCAATAATGGGTATATTTGACATATTCGAATACACTTTTGTTAAATTTATAATATCGAAATAATATAAAAATAATATTTTAGTAACATACAATTAATTAATATGTTCTTTTTATCATCCGTAACTTCACGCAGGTGCTCTTAAACAGACAAATCTTTGATCTTTAATAACTCAAAAAGTATTGATTTATTTTAGTAATATGATATATCAAATTTTACTTATAATTTGTCCCTCTATCGATTTGTGGGGTTATTTTTAATAAAATCGTTTTCACCCCGAGGAGAGGTGGTATCCACCCCCAGGGTAAAAGTACAAGTTGGCACCAAATCATTTTTATTTCATGAGGTATGTTCTAACTAGTCACTAATTTTCATGCAAATCGATGGAGGTTTAACAAAATAGGAGGTGAAAACGTTTAAAGACTACACTACCTTTCCCCTTTCATCCCTTATTGCTATTTCCTGTATCCACTGAGGTGTCAGCCTGAAAGAGGTCATAGTTATCAATATACAATAGACACATTTCACATGCCAAACTCCATATTACTTATGACGATGATTTTTCGGCTCCATCTCTTAGACTATAATTTTTATTGTTGTGAGGACAGAGACAAAAAGCAAGTTATTGCAGTGACTTTTTAAATAGTGTTTAAAAGCAACAGGTACGTACCTTATTTTAAATGTTTCAGTATTGTAATAAAAAATTACAAATAAGGTAAATACCTATTTGGAAAATGTACCTACCTAGCTAGTAGAGGTAATGCTTTGATTTACATAATTTGATTACCAACAAAAATGTCATTCTAATATATTGCTTTTTTTAGTCTATATTTTGTCGTATTTTAATTCCATAAGAATCAAACTTATTTGATTAAACCAACAGAATAAGCAACAAACTGTCAAAAATTTTTTTAAACGTTTAGTTGCTAGGTATAGCTTCCCACGTCATTCACAATGTCTCGGTAGTTAAATTCTGCGTGGGGTTAGTTCAAAATAATCTAAACATGATAGAGGCAGGTTCAATTCCCAATGGAAATTTTTATTTATTTTTTTATTTTTTTTATACATTTTATGATTGTACGTATATTTGTTATATTTTTTTTTCATAAAATACGTATTTAGTTAAAATTTTCTCAACAATTGTTCAGAAATAATTTCTTTGGTTTCATTTTTCAATATGTTTGTGTGTGTTTTATTCTTTTATTTTTTTAATTTTTCGTATTGCTTTAATAAAAATTTTTGGAAAGTAGTAAGTATTAAAATTAGTTTAATAATT
Source organism: Diabrotica virgifera virgifera (assembly GCF_917563875.1). Lineage (NCBI taxonomy): Eukaryota > Metazoa > Arthropoda > Insecta > Coleoptera > Chrysomelidae > Diabrotica > Diabrotica virgifera. The sequence goes on along the minus strand of NC_065446.1, from coordinate 208,636,366 downwards.
TGTTTAATAATTAGTTTAATAATAGAAGTATAACTTTTTACGTGCGTACAAAATACACACACATTCTTTTTTCTTCTTCTTCTTCTTCTTCTGCTTCTTCGTCTTTTTATGTACACATGATTATATCTGTTTTCAATGTGTCTCCAGTAAGTTGTGGTTCCAACTTTCATCCTGCTTCGCACGTCCTCGCTTCGTATATGTTCTCTCACAGATACTCCCAACATATAGGCTATTGATTATGTATTTTAGAAAGGAACTACAACGTTAATGGGGTGTTATTGTTTCATATAGTCAACGGACCTCTCAGTATGAAAAAACCGCGGAGTGCTACCATTTAAAGGGGTGCGTTTTTGAGAAAAGGGTGAATTAGTCCCTAGGCACAGGGCGAATTAGGGTGAGTTCTATGCACATTTGGTGCAAATATGTCTACAGGAAAATTGTTTCAGGTTAAATTTACTATAGAAATATCACATTTTAAAGTCAAAAATATTTTTTTTTTACAAAAATATATTCAAAAGAAAAGCAAGAAAGAAACACCAAAGGTAGCATTTTTGTTTCTTGCCTTATAACTGTTTTCCACGGGGATATAGGTATAGGCATTGCTTCACAGAAAAAAAACTTTCATCCTTTTTCTTTAAAGTGACGTTTACTATAAGTCATTATGCTTTATAGTTTCCAAATTATGATTTTTTAAAGTTCGCCACTCACAGCGATTTTGGCACATTTTCCTTGTCATTTCGCAAACATTGTTCTGTAACTTTTTTCTACGCAGCTATAGGTATATGCCATGTTACATTTAATAGCAATAAAGATCAATTATCTTTAAAATGGTCTATCGTAAAAGGCTGTGTGACCATTTTTAAGCAATATATGGTGTTTCAAAGTGGAATACTTCTAATGATTTTTGATATATTTTAAGATTATTTTTAAATTTCTCATTATAACTTTTTTTATTGTATATTTATTGTATATTTTATATACATTGTGCAACAAAAAAGGAAACTTATTTTATTTACGTTAAAACTGTGTATTGTAAAAAACTCTAGGATTATTTTTAAACAAGATATTATGCTTTTTCAAAATGTCACATACACATGCAATAGGTCCCACTAAGCTGGAACCATGTGGAAAACTTTTTTATTATTACCTTTATGAAAAAAAGTTATTTCTTATAAAATTCCCTGCATAGTCTAAAACCTAAGATATATATCAGATATAAAATTTTGTCAATAGTGTACGAGGTATGTTAAAAAATATGAATTTCGCTCAAGAGTAAAGTAGCTTCATATTTCACAATATCGAAAGGAGTTATTAAGAAAAGTTATTTGGAATTAAAAATTATATTATAATATGCCATTATATTCTTTTAATTGAAAAAAATAAAAAATTTTAAAATTTTTCTTAAATTACGGACACCCTTGGATATCCTACGGATATCTTGTTTAAAAATAGTCCTAGAATTTTTTGCAGTACACCATTTTAAAGTAGAAAAAATATGCTTTTTTTATTTCACAATGTATATATACCTGAATGTACAAGAAAAAAATTCATAATGAAAAATTCTAAAAATAATCATAAATAATATCAAAAATCATAAAAGTATAAAATCTTGAAAAAGCATAACTTGCTTAAAAATAGTCGTACAACCTTATACAATATACCATTTTAAAGGTAATTGACTTATCTCTCTATTAAGTTTACCATTGCATATACCTAGAGATGCGTAGAAAAAAGTTACAGAACAATGTTTGCGAAATAATGGGAAAAATGGCAAAAAATTGCTGTAAGCGGCGAACTTTGAAACTAGACGTGTTTGTACTAAAAGTGCATAGAGCTCACCCTAATTCACCCTGTACCTAGGGACTAATTCACCCCTTTCTCAAAAACGCACCCATTCAAATGGTAGCACTCCGCGGGTTTTTCAAATTTAGAGGTCCGTTGACAATATGAAATAATAAAATCCCATTAACGTTGTAGTTCCTTTTAGCTCTCTTATTTTGAACATAATCAATAGCCTAATAGCTCGGTCAAATAAAATATTACTACAAAAATAAAATAAACTTTATTTGTTCAAGAAAATTATGATACATACATAATATTAAGAAAATGGTGGAGGTTAGTACAAAACCTTTCATAAACTGAATTAAAAAAAACTTGGGTATTAGTAACTCAAAAATAGTAAAATGGTACTTTCCTCTTAAAGGTAGAACAACTGGATGAATTTGCTGCCATACTAATAGCGAAAGAATACATTTTACTGCTTTTAACAACTATAGAAACGTAAACACTGCTTAAAGTTTGTAGCTCAAAGACTGTCAAAGTTTAGTTTTTGACATTGTTGATGATGAACAAATGTCTGTTTTTGTTAGATTTCTTGATATTGAGTGTCAGATTTTTAGGGAAGAGTTACTAACAATATTGATGCTGAACGGTAACACTCGAGCAGAAGATTTATTCAAGGTTATTGATGTATAATTGATTTCTAAATCTAACATCAGTTATGATAAAATGATTTCGCTTTCTACTGATGTGGTCCCATCAATGATTGACAAAGAAAAAGGTGTAGTAAATAGGATCAGGGATAAAATTCAAATTTAATAACATATCAGTGCATAATACAACAGGCAGCCCTTTGTGGAAAATTTAGTGCTAGACTTAAAGAAGTCATGGACAGTTTAGTGAAGTTAATTCATTTTAAGAGCTTATTCTGCTCTTCAGCACCGACATTTCAAGGAGTTTCTTTCAGAATGTGACTCAGCATATTCTGACTCACTACAACACAATAATGTTCGTTGGTTAAGTAAAGGTCAAGTTATTGAACGTTTCTGGCCAATAAAAGAACCTGTGATCTCGTTCTTACAAAATATAGATACGCAGGGAGCCATGGCATATTTTGAGTAAATAACAAATATTCAGATTGCAGATATTCTAAAATATTTGAATGCGACAGAGTCAGAAGGAGATGGAAAATTAGTATGTGATCTGATACAAAGCGTGTCTGCTTTTCGTCGTAAGCTGGATAACTTTGAAAAATATATTGCACAACAAGCATTCATTAATTTTACAACTATTCTTGAATATAATAAAAATAAGGAGTACTCCGCAGAAGACATTGTAGTGTTCGAGAAATTTCTGGGCGATCTTAGGAGCGAATTTGCTTCAAGATTCCAAGACTTTGCACAGGTAACCAAACCATCTTCATTTCTAAAATCACCATTTGAAGTTGATGCAGCTGCAGAATGGACAGATGTGGCCTGCTAAGCTGTTTATTGTGTCAAAATCATTACTTGAAATGGAGATTATTGAATTACAAGAAGATTTGTCCTTGCTCGTTTATAAATCGGTATCTGCCAAAGAATTTTGGGCCAAACATGTGCCAGCAAAATATGAAAATTGCAGACAATTTGCAATAAATTTGACCACTATGTTTGGCTCAACGTACACGTGCGAAACGTCTTTCTCAAAAATGAAATTTTTGAAAAACAAATATCGCTCCCGATTAACGGACGCCCACCTCGAAGATACACTTCAAATTTGCTGTTCGACTCGAGAACCAGACCACAAACAACTAGCTCAAGACCGTCGGTGCAATTTTTTGCATTAATTTAAGGTCTTTTGTTTTATCATTAAGAATGTACCAAAATAATAAATATGTTGACATTAATAATTGAAATCATTTGTATTTTTTTTCTGGACCTTGTTTAAATTTTCTTCTAGTATCCGGACTCCACATAAAATTACTTGCCGACCCCTGGACTAAACCACACTAAAACTGCAACAGTTGGGAGCAGGTACAATTGCACACCACTTGAAGGTACACAGATGGTGTTCTAGAAATCTTCTATAAAACACGTTTTACAACAAAATATATTTTCGGCAAGATATGACACACCATACGTCAGTGGTTAAGGGTTAAAATAGGCGAACAGTAGGTATTTTTCCAAAAAAATAAATTGCAATTATTTTGATGAATTATTGTAAGCATTTTTTCATCGAATATAAAAAAAACTGCAGTTTTTCGGAAGTACGTTTCATGCAGGATAATAAATACAATAGTATATCATGCACTCTCTCGTGTGCTACACTTTATCTTATTTTGTTTGTCTATTTTCTTAGAAGTTTCCAGTGATAAACGTAATAAAATTGTAGCGTCGTATGATGCGGGATGGTTATAAAATGTTTTCTTGTTTTTCTTTTAGCGTCCTTGTAACAAAATTCGTCACATATAACTGAGAACTTCCAAAACTCCCAGACAGAAACTTTGAAATTAAGATACTGGTAAACTTACCAGGTACATAATTTACTTTTACGACAAAAATTATGCGAGCGTTTAAATAAACGTACTTTATTAAAACGTGAAATGTATATACCCTTAGAGTAGTTTCTATCCAGATGGAAAAGACAAAATTTGTAAAGAAACTAGAGTAAGACAAATGTGGATGAATAAACTTTTCAATGAAATCAAAAATCTTCCTAACTATGTTGTAATTTTTTACACTTTTCCTTCTAGTTTTGCCTGTTAATAATTATTCTTAATTAATCAGATTATATCAGGTGATTTTCTGACTAGTCCTATCACCAGGGGGTACAACGGCCTCCTCTATTCAGATGGACTTACCCAAGTTTTTTATGTATTTTGACCTGTAGAACACGAATTTTTTAGGTAACAGTTGATCCGGATGTCGATAAGATTGTTATAAACAAAGAACTTGAGGAATCACATAACAGCGATTTTTCGCAAAACAAAACATTTTTTTGTATTTTTTGGATCATTCTAAGCAAACATTTTTTTTTACAAGTTTTTCGTAGGATGCATAGTTTTCGACATAAACGCGGTTGAACTTTCAAAAAACCGAAAAATTGCAATTTTGGATCCGGAATAACTTTTGATTAAAAATAAAATACCAATTCTGCTTACCGCATTTGAAAGTTCTAGTCCAATTCTATCGGTTTTTCATTGGTATTTTCATTGGTAAAAATATTTTTTTTATTGTTAAACAAAGCTATAAATACATAGTGCTTGAATGATGTTTCAAATGCATTTCTCTTTTAAATTCGAACGAGTAGGCGCTCATACAGAAATCTACGTAGAATACGTACAAAACGCATGCATTTAGTGTATTCTTTCACGGTTTTTGCTCTAAATTTTAAAGAACCGCTTGGATAGACATGAAATTTGGCATACGCATAGCTTACATGTCAAAGAAAAAAAAGTGATATTGTGCCGATGTGTGTTTTTGCCCTGGGGGTGACTTTCACCCCATCTCGGGGGTGAAAAAATATATGTCCAAAATAAGTCTGGAAATAGATAAACTGACTAATTCTAAGTAACTTTTCTTCTATAGAGCTTTTTCGCCAAGTCAACACCTTTCGAGTTATTTGCGAGTGAATATGTTCATTTTTCAACAAAATAACTATATTTTTAGATGGTTTTTCGCAAATAACTCAAAATTATTTTGTCGAAAAAAATGTTTCTAAACAAAAATATAGCCTGTAAAAAAAGTAAAAAAAAGGTATACGCGTTAGGTCTTTGGACCTCGTAGAACCAGAGTTATAGCCAATGAAAAATAGATTCATATTCACCAAATTTCAAATAGAATATTTCGAAGTGAAATATCCAAAAAATTAAGCACTTTTTGGAGCACTTTTTGGGGAAAACGTATTATAGCTTCTTTAAAGTGTTTAAAAAAGCTTTATTTTTGTTTTTATAAAAAGTTCCTAGCATTAAATTTAAGCAAGTTACGCTCAAAATAAAGTTGGTCCCTTTTGTTTTGGCAAAAATATCGGGAAGACCACCCTCTAATTAGCAACTTAAATAAAATTAATCGTTACCGCTCCACAAATTATTTTACTTATGTTGTGTTTATATGATCTGTAAGTTTCATCGATTCAAAGTACTTATTTTTAAAAAAATTTGGTTTTAAAGTAAAATTTTTAAAAATTTTAATTTTGCAAATTATGATTTTTTTTTCAAAATAACTTAAAAATTGTTAGAGATACCAAAAATCTCGAAAAACAAAAAAAGTCAGCATTGCTTTTCTGAATATCATGTATTTTTTTGTTTGTCTGTTAGAAAAAAATTTATTAAGATTTGGTGCTTCTAAATTTGCATACATTCGTGATTAGTGACTCGTTCAACCACTTTTAACTACCGCCCTTTCAAAAATAAGGACTTTGAACTGATGAAACTTACAGATAATATATAAACAATACATACACAAGTCAAGAAACTTGTGAAGTCGTAAAGATTAAGTTCATTTCAGATACTAATTAAGGGGCGATTTTCCTGATTTTTTTACCAAAAAAAAGGGACTAACATTATTTTGAGCGTAACTTGTTTACTTTTGACGCTAGAATTTTTTTTAAAAACAAAAATGAAGCTTTTTTTAAACACTTAAATAAGTTGTAATGAGTTTTCCCCGAAATGTGCTTCATTTTTGGTTATTTCACGTTAAAGTATTCCATTTGGAATTTGACGAATATAAACCTATTTTTACTTAGCTATAACTCTGCTTCTACTAGATATAGAGACGTGATATATACACCATCTTTTTAAATTTTTTATACGCTTTATTTTTGCTAAGAATGTTTTTTTGACAAAATACTTACACTATTTGAGTTATTTGCGAAAAACCGTCTAAAACCGAGGTTATTTTGTTGAAAAAATGAACATATTCACTGGCAAATAACTCGAAAAGTATTGAGTTACTGAAAAAACTCTATAGACCAAAAGTTACTTAAAATTAGTCAGTTTATCCATTTCTGGACTTACTTTGGACGAATGTTTTTTCACCCCCAAGAGGGGGTGAAAACCACCCCCGGGGCAAAAGCACATATTGGCACAATATCACTTTTTTTCTTTGACTTGTTAGCTATGTGTACGCCAAATTTCATGTGAATCCAAGCGGTTCTTTAAAATTTAGAGGTTTTGCAATATTTTACCGTTAAAGAATGTACTAATTGGGCACGGGAAACACTACGTGTTTATAGCTTTGTTTAACAATAAAAAAATTAATTTTTAGCAATGCATATAATCGAAGCCGATAGAATTTGACTTAAACTTTCCAATGCAGTAAGCAGAATTCCTATTTTATTTTTTAATTAAAAGTTATTCGGGTACAAAAATTGCAATTTTTCAAAAATCACCCAAAAAATACAAAAAAAATGTTTTGTTTTACGAAAAATCGCTTTTATTTAATTCCTCTAGTTCTTTGTTTATAACAATCTTATCGACATCCGGATCAACTGTTACCCAAAAAATATGGGTCAAAATATGTACACAAAAAAACTTGGGTAAGTCCATCTGCATTAAGGAGGCCGTTGTACCCCTATGGCGACAGGACTAGACGGACTTCTGAAGCATAAATGAATTAATAATTATTAATACCTTCTCACAAAGAACAACACAAATATAGCTTTTAAAATACCAAAAAAGATCAATGATTTTTATAAATATGGAGCTACTTCCCTTCCATATTTTTAACATAAGGGAACTATCATCGGTAGTAATAGGAAGTGAACATAAGCTACTATTATTCAAAATCCGAATGACAACACATACAACGGAATGCGGCAATAGAAAACAGTACTTAATTTCGTATGCCTCAAATTTGTATGTGCCATGCGCCGAAACATACTGAGTGGTTTAGAACGTCGCTATAACGCATGTGAATGTCGTGTTAATTTCCTTCAGGATGACTCTCAGTTTTGCAGAGAAATTTTTTATCGTAGAGTGCCATTTTCTCCTATACGGAAAAGATCGCGAAAACGATCCAAGCTTAAAATAAACAATGGTTTCAGTAGGACAAGGCAACCTGTCGCACGGCCAGGGAATCTCTTCGAATACAGCGTGATTATTTTGGAAGATCGCCACTCACCAGTTCTAGTGCCACCTGATGTCTACATATGGGGAATGCTGAAAGAACTAGACCTATGCACCAATTGATATTCCGGAGTTGTGGACTAGAATTAAAGATTTTTTTCGTAAAACATAAATATTCAAATAAAAGTAACTTATTTTCCTAAATTTTGTTCATTATTTTGTAAGCAGTGATAAAGGCTGCTCTCAAACTTTTCTCTAAGGTGTCGAAAAACTTTAGCCTGAAGTTCCCTACACAAAGCTGTTATTCTTCGATTTAAAATCTTCCAAATCTACAGATTGTTTTAGAGACAATTGACTTTAGATGGGCTACGTTTACAAGGACTACAAGCAATGACGAAGAGGAAGAAGCAAAGGCCAAGAAGCTCAAAAACAGAAAATCACCTTGTAACGGTTGGTATATCCAATGAACTTTTAAAATATGGTGGCCCCGAACTTGCAAGTAAACTGCCGCAACGATTTAAAAAATAATTTAAAAGAAACAGAAACACCAAAGGAATGGCATAAGGGCATAACAATTCCCATATTTAAAAAAGGAAAAATAATTTTCCACAAAACTACAGAGGAATAACCCTCTTAAATGCAACGATGAAACTTTTCACGGGTATTATTAAGGACAAACTGGAAAGGCAAATCACTAATGCTAAAGAGCAACAAGGTTTTACAAAGGGGCGGTCTACAATAGACGCAGTATTTATAATAAAATAAATAAAAGAAAAAGCTATAGAGTTCGGCATGCCAGCGTATATTTGCTTCATTGATCTGACGAAAGCGTTTGACAGGGTTCGCCTGGGAGACATTTTAAATATATTAATAGAAAATAAATCACCGACCAGCATAACAAAGATCGTCCATAACCTAAATAACTACAACGTAACCAAAGTTAGAGCAGGAGACCAATTCACTGAAAATATTCCTACACCGGTAGGAGTTAAAGAAGGCGACAGTTTAAGTTGCTTCTTATTTGACCTACTCATGAGCAAAATTATAAACAAAGTAACATCTCTTAATCTCTCATATAGAATAGACAACAATAGAATTGGTATGGTGTGTTAAGCAGATGATGCAGCAATGACTGCCGAATTAGAAAATGATCTTCAGAGTGTAACGGTCCACCCGTTATAATATCATTTTTAGCGCTTTAATTATTTTTTAAAATTATTTTCTTTTGACCTCCCATTTAAATTCTTTAATTTCTCGTAAAGGACTTCTCATGTGACGTCACACTGTGCGGAACATAGTTGAACCGTTCCTTGTCATTTAATTCGTGTTCCGTGAGAGTTTGACGTCTTCCTCGCTGAATGAGAGAGGAATGCTCTTTACTTGACTGTGAGCTGTGGTTCGAATCGGTTATACCAATGGCGGGTTGATAATTTCAACTATTTAAATCATTTTTGTTAATTTCCAAGTGAAAAGTTATCTGGAGCCTGGAGTATGGAAACATATGTGTAACTCAACACCTCATGGAATCTGGATAAGAATCAACCCGGTAAAATATTTAGTTTTTCATAATAATTTTTTATATAGCCTGGTTTTTTTGTGATGGAACATTTGATATATTAGGTTCATTGTTAAATTTCTTAGTCAACTCATTATTTGGATTTTATGTAGATTATTTCGATTATTGAATATTCATTCAAGGAAAATTATATATTAATATATTTTTTGGTTAGACATAACCAAACATATGCAATTCTCAATTAATATTGGAAATAATTATCATTTCTCTGTAGGTTTTAAATTTATTGAACATCCAATAGTTTTATAAATTCTATATATTTTTACAGATATTCCCTCAGATAAATCATATTCAAATTTCACATTCATCATTATTTGTTCATGTTTTCACACTCAAAATAGTTCAAGGTTACCTGAGTTTAGTTTTTGTTCCATTTTAATGATCGGTTTTTCTATGTTAATGCTTCTAAAAAGTTTCCTCAATTATTTCTTCTTCTCTTTACTTTTTGCTAATGTCTAAAATGGGAAATAAAACTGGGAATGTTTTTAGCCATTTGGGAGAAACCATAAGATGAAGTCACAGCCCCTTCTTTGACCACCTAGGGAAACCACCACAGCCACAGTCAAGTCAACATTGGGAGTAAGTCATTTTTGGGAACAAGCTTTTTGGGAGTATTCCAGCTCCTTTTCGTCCTGCCACCTGGGCCTACGGAGGGCATGGGGCCGCATCATCCTGATGCTCATTTCTGAGGATGCAGCAGCAGCCTCTTTAGGAGTCGTTTGGGAACATTTAGTGTTGTGCATTAAGTAACTTTTGGTTTTTATATTTCAGACATTTGATTTAATGCACCATGTTAATTAATTTTTTTTCCAGGTTTAATTTACCTCTGTTTTTTTTAATGACATATTTGGATATTATTGTATTTGGTTCCCAAACTTTGTATCTACGGTAACTTTTTGTGCACAGGAATAAGCCTAGAGAAAATTAGGTTTTTAATACTTTATTATTGCTTTGATACTGGTTTATGTAATTCGGGTAAATTTATTTTGTAATATTACTTGCTTGTTTCCCAAATATTTTCTTGTTATTCGCTTTCTTTCGATTGTTCGGTTAATTCGTCGTTATTTTATTTCATTGCATTTTCTCGGTTAATTTAGGTCATCGTTTCGGTATTAATTACTTCATTACTATCACTTTATTCATTTGTATATTTAATTTTATTTATTCATTATGGTATTTTCTCTTAGTGAGGCTTGGGCCTATTTATTTGTAGTATTTTCATCTTTGTCAGTTTCCTTTAGTTGTACGTAGCAGGCGTACTATAACCATTTGGTAGAAGACATATGTAATTTTGTACACTATAATATGTTAGTGAGAGGTACTTATACCTGTAATTTTGTAACAGATAACATTATTGTTGTTATCTTAGAGACAACTTTTTGTATAACTTATGTCATTTTAGAGTCACATGATATACACTTTGTGTAACTCAGAGATTGTCAAAAATCTAGTAGTTATTTTTAATAAATATGTATTTATTTTGTACATCAATTATTTTATTATTCCTTTATGTTCATTATTACAGGTTTAATATATTTAATATTTGAAAGCAGTGTAAGATACCTGGGAAAATGATCGAAGATCATTTTCATGGCGCCCATGATTAGTTAGTTTTATTTATTTTGTTCGTTTTTAGTCATTATTCATCTCCATTCATTTTCAGTACATTATTCTTATTTTATTATTTCATCTTTTAGTCATCATTACTATCTATATAGAGCTACTGTTCTTCGACAGGCATGCAAACGAGCCGTATCCATCCTTGAGTGTCAAGTTGCTCTCTTGCATCTATAGCTAGCCAACTCTATTCAGTTTGCCTCTGTCTCTTCCGACTTCTACTTCTATCCCTTCTAATCCCCCTTTCTTCAGTACTACTGCAAAGTAGTATTTTTTATTTTCTTACTTCGGCTTCAACCTAGAAGCCACTTCACCCTTTTCTTTACACACCCCACTATCTCTTCATTTTTATTTTCACAATAGACACAACTATTGAGTGATAAGTAGTAATCACTTTCTTTTCCTTACTTCTGTTGGAGTATATCTTTCTCTTTACTTTCACTCCAACAGAAGTTTTCTTCTTTTTGTTACAAGAGACAGTTCTCTCAGTTCTTTCAAATAAGCCGCAAACTAAATATTATGAACATTTCTACCAACAAAACTAAATGTATGAAAATAGCAAAAAATCCTCTCAGATGTAAGTTAGTGGTTGAGAACAACCCCACAGAACAAGTGATGCAATTCAGATATTTGGGCATAGATATATCAAGCACCCATGACCTAGTACAGGATCTGAGAAGTGAGATCATCAATGCATCTACATTGTAAGGATGTCTGCGGGAGATAGTCTGGTCAAATTCGTGTTTGCGCATAGATAGTAAAATTATAATCTAAAAGACTTGAATACGACCGATCATAACATAGGCATAGAGGTGCGCGAAGACACCAACAAAACGAAACAGATGCTAAAGGTTGCCGAAATGAAAACCCTAAGAACAATAGTGAGGAAAACAAGAAGGAACGGAAAAGGAATACAAACATTAGAGAGCAATGCAAAATTCAAGATATTGTAAGATGGGAAAGGCAGCGCAAGAGGATATGGTATAACCACGTAAGACGAATGGATGAGAATAGACTCATAAAAATTGACCTAGAAAACCACCTGCCCGGTTCAAGACCCCCGGAAGAGCACACAAAATATGGAGGGATAGTGGGAAATCTACCTCCCTGGACATTAAAGAGAGGCAACTTTAGAATTAAACAGATCTAAAGATCTCCAAGAAATAAAAGAAGAAGACTTTAGTTGTCCCCATAGGAAGAAATCTAGAAGTGCTAGGTCGGGTGATTGTGGTGGCCATTTTATTACTCTTGTTTGACAAATATCTCTATCCCTTGGACCATCACTCCTGGTGGAGTATTGGGCGCATCTGCTTTTCTTGGCCGATGGTGTAAGACGGCTGGTGGCCAGCTCATCGCGTCTTCTTCTGTTTATTCTCTGGTTAATCTGCGTACCAGTTCTTTCCATTCTTCTCTGTTTCTTGATCTGTTTTTCACTTCCCCCAACTTAAGCCGGTTGTGTTGTGTTCTCTAGTTACTGTTTTCTTCCAAGTATTATCTGGTCGTCCCCTCTTCCTTGTCCCCTCAGGTTGATATTCGAGTGCTTGACTTGTGATGTTACTAGGATCTTTTCTTAACGTATGGCCGATCCATTTCCATTTCTTCTGTCTGATTGTTCTTATTATACTGGTTTGATTCGTTCGTTTCATAGTTCTTCATTCGTTATTTTATTAAGCCAGTAAATTTTTAGGATCTTTCTTAAGGACCTATTTACAAAAGTCTGTAGCCTCTTTGTCGTGATTCCAAGTTTCTGCTCCGTAGAGTAATATGCTTTTTACACAAGTATTGAATATATTGATTTTTGTTGACTCTGTTATTTCACTTGTTTGCCAGATTTTATTTAACGTGTTGAAGGCGAATTGTGCCTTCGTTTTTCTTGCTTGTATGTCTTTCATGCATCATCTTTTTCTTTCCATGATTGATCCCAAATAAGTGACTTTATCTACTTCTTCAATTTCTCTGCTTTTATCTTTATTTTATTAATTTGCGGGTAACCTTTTTTAAGATTTTTGTCTTCTCTTTATTTATCCGGAGATCAGTCATGTCAGAGTACTGTGTTAGCTTATCGACTTTTGTTTGCATGTGAGTTCTGTGTTCTGTTAACAGGCAGACGTCTTCAGCAAATTCAAGATCTTCGAGCTGATTAAAGAGGTTCCATCTAATGCCTGTCCGATCATCCGTTACTTTCCTCATAATCCACTCTACCAAGATAAGGAACAATGTAGGAGATAAGATACAACCTTGTTTAACACCGCTTTTAATAGCTATTTCTTCTGTGATCGCTCCCTCGTGTTCTAGTCTAGCTTTATACCCATCATAGTATCAACAGTTTGATCAGGTTAATAATTTTTGTTGGTAGACCATACTGTCTTAAAATTTTCCACATTTACTCCCTATTGACTCGGTCAAAAGCCTTTTCAATGTCGATAAAACTTAAATTTATGTCTTTCTGTCATTCATTAGCTTGTTCTAGGATGAATCTTAAGGTGCATATGTGATCTATAGTGGAGCGTTTAGCACGAAAGCCTGCTTGGTTACTTCTCAGTTTCTTGTCCAATTCTTCTTTCACTCTTTCGAACAGAATTTTTGTTAGCACCTTGGATAAGGCGCTTAATAGAGTTATTGCACGCCAATTTTTACAGTTACTTAGATCCCCCTTCTTTGGTATTTTTATTATCAGTCCCTCTTTCCATTCTTGTGGCAGTTCTTTGTTGGCCATATTTTATTTAGAAGTTTATGTAACATATCTATGGCTTGTTCGGTATCTGCTTTTATCAGGTCGATAGGTAAATTATCTGTTCCTGTGGATTTGCCATTCTTTAATAATTTAAGTGCGTTGGCAATTTCTTCTCTTGTAATTGCTCCAGTGTTAACCTCTAATTCTTGTATTTAAATTTGATCATCCAATTTTTGGGTTCGGTCATGTTTGGCGTATATTTCTTCAAAGTATTCTCTCCATCTTTGAGTTATTTCTTTCTCAGATTTAATTAAATTTCCTTAATTATCTTTTATTTCTCTAACATTTCTTACTCGATTGCTGTTAGGTTTCGTATAATCGTGTATTGTGTTCGTAGATCATTATCTTGTGCTGCTTTCTCTGCTAATTTTACCATTTCGTTTATGTAATTCCTTTTATCTTTTCTAGATGCCTTCTTCACTTCTATGTTCTTCGACAAATACACCTGTCAGGAAATTTATCATTTTGACACTGGTCAGGAAATCTATCATTTTGACACTGACTAACTGGAAGAATGTGGTAGAGCTCTATCTTGTTGAAAGTGAATCAGATCTTCGTTCAAAATCATCTTACAGTGATAAACTGGTCTAAACTAGTGCAAAACTGGTCTATAAAATGTCCTCCTCTCAAATAGAGGCGCGTTTTTGCATATTTTTTAATTTTTTATATGGACCGAATTGTAGAAGGTGGTACGTTTTCAAATTGACACACTTAGTACATTCTTTCACGGTTTTTGCTGTCAATTTTAAAGAACCGCTTGGATTGACATGAAATTTGGCATACGCATAGCTAACATGTCAAAAAAAAACAAGTGATATGGTGCCGATGTGTGCTTTTGCCCTAGGAGTGAGTTTCATCCCATCTCGAGCGTGAAAAAATATATGTCCAAGATTAGTCCTGAAATGAATAAACTGACTAATTTTAAGCAACTTTTGTTCTATAGAGTTTTTTCACCAAATCAATACTTTTCGAGTTATTTGCAAGTGAATATGTTCATTTTTCAATAAAATAACCACGTTTTTAGACGGTTTTTCGCAAATAACTGAAAACGTAGGCATTTTTGTCGAAAAAAATATTCCTTACCAAAACTAGGGCCTATAAAAAAGTGAAAAAAAAACGGTGTATATATTAGGTCTCTATACCTAGCAGAAGCAGAGTCATAGCTAATGAAAAATAGGTTCATATTCGAAAAATTCCAAATAGAATAATTTAATGTAAAATATCCAAATAATGAAGCATTTTTGGGGAAAACACATTACAACTTTTCTAAAGTGTTTATAAAAGCTTTATTTCTGTTTTTATAAAAAAAATTTCTTGCATCAAATGTAACCAAGTTACTCTCAAAATAAAGTTGGTCCCTTTTGTTTTGGCAAAAAAAAAAAGGTAGATCTCCTCCCAATTAGCAACTTAAATGAAATTAATCGTTACCGCTTCACATGTTACTTACTCATGTTGTGTTTATATGACCTGTAAGTTTCATGGATTCAAAGTGCTTATTTTTGAAAAAAAATTAGTTTTAAAGTAAATTTTTAAAAATTTTAATTTAGAAAAAAAATGCTTTTTTTCAAAATAACTTAAAAACTGTTAGAGACACCAAAAATCTTAAACAATAAAAAAAGTCGGCTTTACTTTTCTGAATATTTTGAATTTTTTTGTTTTTCTGTAAGACAAAAATTGGTTCGGTTTTTCTAAATTTGTATATACTCGTGATAAGTGACTCGTTCAAGCACTTTTAACTACAGCTCTTTCAAAAATAAGCACTTTGAACCGATGAAACTTACAGATCATATGGTAAATACATACGTGAGTAAAAAACTTGTGAAGAGGTAACATTTAAGTTCATTTGAAATGCTAATTAGGGGGTGATTTTCCCAATTTCTTACCAAGCGTACTTTATTTTGAGCGTAACTTGTTTACTTTTGACGCTAAAAAATTTTTTTAAAAACCAAAAACAAGCATTTTTTAAACACTTTAAAAAAGTTAAAATGAGTTTTGCCCAAAAAAGTGCTTCATTTTTTGGTTATGGCACGTTAAAATATTCGATTTGGAATTTGACCTATTTGAATATGAACCTATTTTTCATTAGCTATAATTCTGCTTCTACTAGGTATAGTGACCTAACATATACACCATGTTTTTCACTTTTTTACGTGGTATATTTTTGATAAGAATATTTTTTTCGACCAAATACTTACTTTTTGAGTTATTTGCGAAAAACCGTCTGAAAACGTGGTTATTTTGTAAAAAAATTAACATATTCACTCGCACATAACTCGAAAAGTATTAACTTATTGAAAAAACTTTATAGAACAAAAGTTGCTTAGAATTAGTCATTTTATCCTTTCCGGACTTATTTGGAACATATATTTTTCACCAACAAAAGAAGGTGAAACTCACCCCTAGGGAAAAAGCACACATCGGCACAATATCACTTATTTTCTTTGACTTGTTAGCTATGTGTATACCAAATTTCATGTCAATCCAAGCGGTTCTTTAAAATTTAGAGGTTTTGAAATATTTTCCCTTTAAAGAACGTACTAACTGTGTATTGACAATGGATAAGAATTGTGAGAGATCCAAATCCAAAAATCATAATAAATATATTTTAAGCCTAAGTATGGTCTTACATTTATATCCGTAATGGTTCTGTCAGTATTATTTACTCAGCCAAACCATAAACAAAAAAGATAAGTGTGTAAACGACAACGAGTCGCGACCTACATATCTCCCAAGTTGTTAGAACATCAAATTGCTGTCAGTGCAACAAGAAATTTGCATTCGAGCGGATTTCATAAAAGTTTTGCTCCTTTCCTTCGGCAAGGAACATTACCGAGTTATTAGCGTTAGCGGGATTCTTCTTCTTGCATTTCCTTCCGCTTTTCATTTTGCTAGCGAGTTGTAAAAGGAGATGCTCCCCCATTACGATGCTCCGCAAAAAAAAGAAGCGTCAGCTGAGCTGGCCTAGCCGACGTAATGGGTTTCAAATTGATGGAAGTCTGTGTGTATATTGAAACCGGAAAGTATTTAACATTCGAGATTGAGGAATGAGTTTTTCCTTCATAGATTTTTGGCATGACTTTTCAATAAAGCGTTTAAGGAAAAATTAATATTGGTTACGGCTATCATTTTGCTTAACAATTAGTTGTTATGAAAGTTGGAATGTTTCTGCTTATACCTTTTTTCCTTTATAATGAAATTAGATAAAGTAAAATTAGAAAATAGAAAGCATAGAAAGAACAGAAAATATGCTATTTGGGCTGCATTATTAACCTTCATCGGACGGCATAGGTACAATTGTAACTTTTGAGTTTTCAAATTGTGATAACTTTTTTTGTTAACGAGATAGAGACTTGAACTTTTGTGACATCTCTACATTTATCCAGTAGATTATGTGAGAGCCAAATATAATAAAGAAATCTTTATTCAGTTCGCAGTAGGGGGCTTAAATTGTTCCTACCCCCATAAACGACGGGATAGGTATATACGTTTGTACCTTGTACTTTTTTTTAATAAATGTTATAAAAAATCAATACATGTTGTATTTAAGTGACAGTTTAATTGAACCACAATAAAAAGATGAATGGTATAGTGTGGATTTTGGCAATACATATGTAGATATCGGAAAAAGAATTTTTGTCACACAAAGGTAGAAAACATACTATACAACTCTTTCTCGTTTTAGGTTGTTTTTTCCTTTCGTTTTGACAAACATCCGGTTACTGGAGTAGATCCACGAATGCTGTGAGATACTTAAGGAGGAGTATCTACAGCAAGACAAAGATCTTTAGAAAGATCATTCAAAAACTTTTTGCGTTGGTCTTTTTTTTGTAATGGATTGTGCTCTCGATATAATGTAGGATGCTAAACCAGTGACGTCAATCATATTATAAAAAAGGTCAAGAGCCAAAGCAATGTTACACGGGTGATTTTATACTCTCCCAGCATTTTATCCATGGTATCAACCCCCCTTTAATTTTACTCTAATCCTCAATCATTTCCGGCTACTTGTCCTGATATATGCATGGACGAGAGTAACACTACTGCTTTGTTTTTCTTTAGCAAATAAGATCATACAATAGCATCATGATTATATGCAAGATTTGTGGAAAAATATGTAGCTCTTTTCTAACTTACTTTCATATTGGTGAGTAGAAATCTCTTATTTTTTCTAAAAGAGCAGATAACGTCATATGACATGAATTCTAGATTTTAGCAAGTTCAAAACTGGTAAAATTATCTGTGGTAACATTTCGTCCAGAATCTTTATTAGTACATTCTTTCACGGTTTTTGCTGTAAATTTTAAAGAACCGCTTGGATTGACATAAAATTTGGCATACGCATAGCTAACATGTCAAAGAAAAAAAGTGATATTGTGCCGATGTGTGCTTTTGCCGTGGGGGTGAGTTTCACCTCATCGCGGAGGTAAAAAAATATATCCAAGATAAGTCCCGAAATGCATAAAATGACTAATTTTAAGCAACTTTTGTTCTATAAAGTTTTTTTACCGAATCAATATTTTTCGAGTTATTTGCAAGTGAATATGTTGATTTTTCAACAAAAAACCCACGTTTTTAGACGGTTTTTCGCAAATAACTCAAAACGTAAGCATTTTGTCGAAAAAATATTCTTAGCAGAACTATAGCCTATAAAAAAGTGAAAAAAAAACGGTGTGTATATTAGGTCCATATACCTAGCAAAGGCAGAGTTAAAGCTAATGAAAAATAGGTTCATATTCGAAAAATTCCAAATAGAAAAATTTAATGTGAAATATCCAAATAATGAAGCATTCTTGGGGAAAACACATTACAACTTTTTTAGAGTGTTTAAAAAAAGTGTGCTTTAAACACCTTAAAAAAGCTTTATTTCTTTTTTATAAAAAGAATTTCTAGCATCAAATGTAAGCAAGTTACGCTCAAAATAAAGTTGGTCCCTTTTGTTTTGGCAAAAAAAATCAGGAAGATCACCCCCAATTAGCAACTTAAATGAAATTAATCGTTACCGCTTCACAAGTTACTTTACTTATGTTGTGTTTATATGATATGTAAGTTTCATCGATTCAAAGTGCTAATTTTTAAAAAAATTAGGTTTTAAAATAAAATTTAAAAAATTTTTAATATTTAAAAAAATGCTTTTTTTCAAAATAACTTAAAAATTGTTAGAGATACCAAAAATCTTAAACATAAAAAAATGTCGGCTTTACTTTTCTGAATATTTTTTATTTTCTTGTTTTTCTGTAAGACAAAAATTGGTTAAGACTCGCTGTTTCTAAATTTGCATACACCCGTGATAAGTAACTCGTTCAAGCCCTTTTAACTACAGCTGTTTCAAAAATAAGGACTTTGAACCGATGAAACTTACAGATAATATGAGCAATGCATAGGCGAGTAAAAAACTTGTGAAGTGGTAACAATTAAGTTTATTTGAAATGCTAATTAGGGGGTGATTTTCCCGATTTCTTACCAAAAAAAAGGGACCAATTTTATTTTGAGCGTAACTTGTTTACTTTTGATGCTAAAAATTGATGCTTTAAAATTTCCTTTAAAATTTTGAATTTTCTTTTAACTTGTTGAATTTTTCTGAACATTTTTAATATGTAATCAAATTTAAACGTTTTTATACTAATTGCATTGAAAGTGAAAACAAAAACAATTTCTTCTTTTTATTTTTAAATTTCCCGATTCCCTCAAATTCCCGGGAAGTCCAAATTACCGACTCCCGATTCCCGGGAAATCAAAAATGACTGGGAAAATGGAGCTCTAAACTCAACCATTGCATCTCCTCATGAAAATATAACTTCGGATCTACTGACGATAAAGACCTGGTCTGACTCTAATTTACTCTCTTTTAACGTAAATAAAACAGTAGCATTATGCTATTAAGGAGCTCTTCAACCTTTGCCGCTTGATAACAGCCAGATCAGTACCGGTGAATCTGTAAAATTTCTTGGTATTTTTTTAGACAGCAACCTCAAATGGTCCCTTCATATCGATTCGTTAAGTAAGAAACTCGCCTCAGCTTGCTATGCAATAAGATCTGTCTCAAGGAAACTTAATTTAGCATCTTCCAAAATAACATATTTTCCGGTTTACTGTTTTCGTTGTAAACTGTACAATCATCTTCCGTTAAAACTTAAATCTGCAACATCGTTCCCAAAGTTCCGTAAAATGACAAAAGCCTAACTATCTACAAGACCATACTATTCAATAGAAGAATTTCTTAATGAAAAACTAAGAAAATTGGGTTTTATACGCAGTAGAATATACTTGTCAGTTCCTTATGTATTTTATTTTATTTTATTTTATTTGTTGTAAGTATGTTCAATTTGCAATTTATATAAATTTTGCAATAAATTGTTTTTTCTCTTGGCTTTTATATCTTATATTATACTGTACATATATTGACGATTTATCTAATTTTAGTAAATTGTAGTTGTTATTTGTTATTGATATTATGTTTTCTTTTGACTGTATGTAAGCTTTGTCCACAAAATTGTAAAAATTTTCAGTGACAATAAAGCATTGTATTCTATTCTATTCTAATCCCAAAAAAAAAGAAAAAAGAAAAACCAAGAGCCATCAAACAAAAAAATTTACCCCCATCCAAAAAATAATTTAAAAACCCAATTAGTCTAGGGGTGGTAAGACTAAGTGACCTTACATCAGAGATAAGTAAATAAATCACCCTCAAGATCCATGACCCTCCCAAAAAAAAAGTTCAGGAGGCGCCACTGACCAGAAGGGCGTTGACACCTAAAAACAGTATATTTATTATATACGGATACAGAGTTGGGATAAAGTATGGAACCAAGCAAATATCTTTGAAACGAAAAGAACAATATTTATGATACTTTACATGCAAGTACAGTGACGCAAAAGGCATCTGATGCCATATTTTTTGTTACTACTCCACTTCCGGTTTCACTGGAAATACCCTTAACTTATTTACTTTAAATGGGACACCCTGTATATTTTTGCGGATTTTAAAAGAACTTGTTATTTTTAATTCATACATACCAAGTTTGGAAGAAAAAACTATTAAAACAAGAAATAAATCTCTTTACATTTAAAAAATAGGTTAATTTATTTACGTTAGACCAATGATATTAAAAATAAAAAAAAAATAATTTCAAATGTTAAAAATGATTGCTGTTTACCTCCTGACAACGTGCAAGCCTATAAATAAATTCGTGAGTCACTTTTTGCAAGATTTCTCCACGTATTAGTTCACATTCATCAATTATTATTCTTTGTCTCAAATCCTGCAAGCATGTTGGTCGCCTAACGTAAACACGTAATTTTAGATAACCCAAAGAAAAAAAATCTAACGGGTTGAGGTCCGGAGAACGAGCGGGCCACTCTATGAATCCTCTACGTCCAATCCATGGATTTGGAAAATTCACTTCCAAAAAATGAAAATTCACCATAACCTATTATCATTAATATTTCAATACGATCTTTTCCACTTAAATGAACCATTTTTAATACAACTTTTTTCTGTCAATTAGTTCAGTAACAGTTTTACCTACTATACTAAATTCAAATAAGTCATGCAGTGCATGTAAACAAAAATTTTAGTCTACAGTATAGATGGTACTCGTTTATTTCCTATTACGTTGTATTAATACAAAAAATTATCTAAAGACACTTTTTAACAAATTTTCTCTACCAAATTTGGTATGTATGAATTAAAAATAACAAGTTCTTTTAAAATCCGTAATAATATATAGGGTGTCCCATTTAAATTAAATAAGTTAGGGGTATTTCCGGTGAAACCGGAAGTGGAATAGTGACAAAAAATATGGCAACAGATGCCTTTTGCGTCACTGTACTTGCATGCAAAGTTTCATAAATATTGTTCTTTTCGTTTCAAAGATATTTGCTTGGTTCCATATTTTATCAGAACCCAGTATAAGTAGTATATAGGAAGAAGTGTGGCTAGCAACAGGGAGATAAGGAATAAGTTAGCTTAAGGTTTGTTTAATATAATTATAGGAGTAGGACAAATGCCAGGGGAATGACTAAGCAGTAGATATATGTATCTTAATACCACCATACAAAAATAAATGTGGTGTTCAAAAAGGTACAAATTACACCTCCATAAAAATAATTCCTAAAATTATGAAACTATTTTATACATATTTAATTGTGAATGGATGCGTCAAAAACCTTAATTTAAAAATTAGATTAGATTTAAAAAAGACAGATCAACAAAAATTGCAAGAGACTTAAAAGTTTGAAAATATAAATCCACAGAATATTTCTTCTTCTTTTTCGTCTTTTTCTTTTTTTTTTTCTTTTTCCTTCTTCTTCTTCTTTTTGTACAGACATGACTCTCGTCAGTTTTTTCAATGTGCCTACAGTAAGTTGTCGTTAGATCGTTGTTGTGGTATTCTCACTGATCGTCTTCCTATTGATGAACCGACTCTCGCTCTCCTTACTTTGCTGTTATTCGGATTATGTGGTCATTCCTGTCTACCCTTATGTTTCTTACCTAGTTATTAATATTCTCCACCTTGCATCTCCGTCGTATACCTGTACTTCTTGCTCTGTCCCACAGTGTCTTACCATCGATTTTTCGAAGAGTTGTCATCCACAAAACACCACAAATACAAACGAGTAAATAAGCCAGAGATAATAAATAATTAGGAAAGCTCCTAACAAGCGTCTAATGAGAAAAAATAATAAAATAAAGCACAAAAAGCATTTTTATTTTAAGATGGCTGAATAAAATATTCCGTTCTGAAAAGACACGGTCAACGTTTATAGTAACACGTTTTGTTAAGAAATAACAACTGGTAATATTTCCAAACACCTCCTCAGAGACAATGATAAATGATACAGAAAAAAACAAAACTAAACAACAAATGATACAGACGCCTCGCTGCTGTTGCAACACCTGGCACGAAATTACTCACTAAATATCTGAATGTAAACTTCCCTTAGCACGGCCGCAGCCTCATCACCATACCTTTCGCATTATTCTTGTCCTTTCTCCAACCCAGATCACTGGCTACGTCTTCAAATCTACTCTTTTGCTTATACCGTCCCACTACATTTGTCTTGAGATCCTTTTCTTGAATAATAGTAGTACAGAGTTTCAGTTTTCAAATGCGGCTATAAATACGGGCTTCCAGTTCCCAAAATTTAAAGGTAAATAAAGGTTAAATCAAAAGTGTTTTCTTTGTAATACACAGGGTGCTTCAAAAACGTATGTCGTTAATTATACCACACATTCTGGGGTCAACAATAGTTCGATTGAACTAAACTTACCATAGTACAAATGTGCTCATAAAAAAAGTTACAGCCCTTTGAATTTACAAAATGAAAATCGATTTTTTTCAATATATCGAAAACTATTGAAGATTTTTCATTAAAAATGGACATGTATGATTCTTATGGCAGGAGCATCTTAAAACAAAATTATAGTGAAATTTGTCCACCCCATAAAAATTTTATGGGGGTTTTGTTTCCTCAAACCCTCCCAAACTTTTTTGTACGTTCCAATTAATTCATTATTGTGGTACCATTAGTTAAACACAACGTTTTTGAAACTTTTTGTCTCTTAGTATTTTTTCGATAAGCCAATTTTTATCGAGATACGGCTTTTTTGAATATGTTTACATCAAAATTCTATGGGGGTTTTGTTCCTTTAAACCCCCCAAATGTTCGTGTACGTTCCAATTAAACTATTATCGTGGTACCATTAGGTAAACAAAGTGTTTTTAAAACTTTTTTGTCTCTTAAGTCTTTTTTTGATAAGTCACCTTTTATCGAGATGTGACTTCTTCTTCAAAATGGTGCCAAATTGCGCTTTTACCCTGGGGGGGGGGGATTCCTACCCTTCTCGGGGGTGGAAATTATTTTATTAAAAATAATACCACTAATCGATAGAGGGACAAATTATAAGTAAAATTTGTTATATAAAGTTATTCCAATAAATCAATAGTTTTTGAGTTATTAAAAATCAAAAGTTTTGATTTTTCCTGAAAAAAATCCATGTTTTAAAGCAGTTTTTCATAAATAACATAAAAACCATAAGTTTCTTTAAAAAAGTTGTTATTACCAAAATCGAAGATAATATAAAAATAAATAAGATCCTTATTCGAAAAATCCTATATTACATATACAAAGTGAGTTATATGCAATTGAATGTATATTTTTTTTCCGCGAGTACTCAAATCTTAGTATTCAAGCTTAAATAACAGGAAAACGATGCACTTTGTTAAATATAGATATTAAACATTTTAATAAAGTACTTAAAGGTAACTATCAAAAAGCTATATAAGAAGTCGATAGCATCAAAATTAAGCAAGTTATGATGGAAATAAGAGGACCCTTTCAGATTTTTTAGGGAAGAATGAAAAATGAAACATACGTCATTTCCACAAAAATTAAAATTTATAGTAACCCATTTAAAACTTTATTTATTTTAACATGAGTAATAACTTTAACAATTTTGACCGGTTTAGAATGCATATTTTTGAAAAAAATACGATTAAAAAAAATTAGAATTTTTAAAATTTTCGTGAATTTCATTTTCTTTTGAAAATAACCCCAAAAATACTCGATATACTTAAAAAATGGTAGAGAACAAAATTTTAGTCTTAACTTTATTTAAGCTTTTTCTTTTTTTAATATTTTTTTACGACAAAAAATAACCGAGATAGAAACATTTAAAACCTAAATTTTACTGCGAGAACCATGTAACCGGGGCCATTTCACCTTGTATTTAAAAAAAAATAAAGGATTTAGAAAATTATGTTTAATACAGTGTTATAGACCGTTTACTTTTAATGTAATGGTTTTTGGATAAATCTCATATTTCAAAAGTTAACTGAGTTATTTTAAAAAAACCAATAACATTTTCTTTGAAAAAATTTTATAGCGGAGATTTTGTATGTATACAGGTTGTGGGAAGTCCAAATTAGTCGTTTGTTGTAGGAGATACGAAAAAAGTTTATTTAGGTGAGATTGGGGCATAGATAATATCAGAATTTAAATACATTTCCAAATATACAGGGCCACCCATATTGACAGGGTGAAACAAAATGATCTTTTGTTTAATGGAACACCCTGTATATTTTTACATTTTTGGATTCTCCTCTATGTTTTATTTCTTAAAATATCAGGTTTTGTGATGTTATACGAAGTAGTTTAAAAGATAATTACGTTTTTTTTTCAAATTTCATAGCAATATTCACCCCCTGTATAATTGTAGTGATTTGACATCAGAAAATCAATTTATGTTCAAGTGATTTTTAATATAGTCTATTATTGTTAAAAATTATTAATCTAGCAAAACGTTTAATTTTAGCTAATACAGGTGTTACGTTTCAAAATCGTACTACGACACTCCACCCTGTATATCCATCACAACATTGATATTTGTAAATCAATAATTAATTATTTCATACCTATGGTGTCACCTGGAGGTCAAAAATCCAGAACGCAAGTGTTGTCAACTATAATTCCTACCTCTGGTGTGGATCTGTTTCGTTAATTAGAAAACAGATGGACTTTTGGCATTGTTTGTAGTACCTTTACGGTGTTGGCTTATTGTATTTATTGTGTTTCTGTTATTGTCTTACTAAGGGATGAAGGAATTCTCGCGGAGCGTGTTTTCCATAATTTCCCATTATCTTAGTAATGTTGGAAATAGTAGGGTATTTTAGTATAAAGTATAAATAGGAATAGTATTGTGGCATGTGAGAATGCCGTAGATGGGGTGTTCTGCGGGTATTCTAGGTTGTTGTAGGTAGACGCTTGGCAACGTCGTAGAAGTTTGACACTTTTGGTGGAACGAAGGAAAGTAGAAAGTATGGTCTTTTTATTTTGTGTACGGCGCTCGGAAAAGAGGTGTTCTCTTCACCAGTTGGTGGTTTTAAAGGCCGTAGCATATCTAGAAGGGTGGTGAATGTGGTTGGACCAAACCCTTCTTGAATTTTTTTGATCAAAAGAGACTAATTATAGAAAAACCTCGAGATAATCTGAATTGCGGCATTATTTTGAGTGTTTTTTTATTACGTTTCGCCATGATTTGACCATGTGATCTTGGTACCTTTTTGTAATACCGGCTATTTATTTTAGGGTATTTATTTTGGGGGAAAACAGATTTCCCGTATACTTTTATCTCTGATGAGAGATTTTTGCAAACATTTTGCATATTTTGCTGTAGTACCGTATTGGAGTTTTTGTGAATGGTATCTAGTTTCCCGGATTCGCTTGCATGTGGTTCCATTAAGGTTCTGGATGAACCATGCGGCGTAGATGGACCTTTCCAGTGAAATGGGTTAATTGGTAACTTATTCAGTTATTTCTATAGGATTTTTAGGAGTCCCGTGGGAGCGTAATGACCTTAGTTGGGGACAATTATTGGAGAAGTGTAAATAACTATTTTAATTTATATTGCTTATTGACCTGGAAGGTAAGTCTTTAACGTTTTTTTTTGTGGAAAAATACAGTAAAACATTTATTTCAATGTAACAAGCTAAATATCATGAGCAAGCCATTCTGAATTTTTTGCCGCGTAAATATCTGTTGTAGTCGACTACAAAAACGATAGACCTGACTATCTCACATTTCTATGTAAAAAGTATCATAACATCGGCAGGTATATTCTAATCGTTTGTAAAACGTTATGCTTGTAAAAAAGGGTGATTAGTTATATTTTGTTCAATTTACAGTCGGAAAAATGAAAGAATAGCCTTGAACGAATATATAAAACACGCTGTATTTTCCTCTCACCGTGTCACAAATAAAATTGCCCAGCGCAAGTACATGTAATAATAATTATTATATGTACTTGCGCTTGCCAATTTTTTGAGTGACACGGTGACAGGAAAATGCAGCGTGTTTTATATGTTCGTTCATGGGTATTCTTTCATTTTTCCTACTGTATATAAGTTTTCTTTAAGTTTTAATTTGAAATAGCCGTAACTTGCTCAGATAATACATATACAGGGTAATAAAGCGAGCTATGTGTATAAATTTATTTTGGCAATCTGAAATATAATTTGAATATGTGTATGTGTAATGGGAAATGAAAGGTCTATCTCGAATTTATTATTTATGATTTTATACAAAATTACTTACTCATGTGCCCAGGTCTATTTGATTGATTTTTTTTTAATTATTCATTTACTGGTTATTTGATTTAACTGATTGTGTTATATAATTACTTGTATAAATAAAAGCAGCATAGGAGAGTCAATCATATATTTTCTTAGTCAATCAATTATTTTTTTTTCTTTCTTCTTTAGGTAATAATATATTTAATTATTGTGGTATATTGTTGTTTTATTTATTTTGATGTACTTGTGTTTAATAGCGTGACGTTTATAGCTTTTGACCATTTAGGTATATTCTTCTTCTTGTCGGTTCAGAAGGAAGATCACTGTTGCCTAGGGGTTGTACCGTCGAGGAATCGACTGGCGCCCGTACTTTATGGTTTTCTTAAGGTCGTCTTAAGGCCCACGACCCATCCCGCTGTCTGACAAGGTAATAGCTGGCCGGTCACACCCCTTGTTACCGCATCCTGTGCGTTAGCTGAGGAGTGGGGGTAGCACAGGGTTGGTCGAAACTGAATGAGTGTTTTCTCAAAGTTTGAGAGTATGAGTTTTCTCAAACGGAGCAGCCTGTAACGCCTGTAATGAGCATTATAATGAAATGCTATTGTATGGCACTTTATTATTTCCCACCCTGCCAGTGAGAACTGAATTTATTTTTGAAATCACTAACTTTATGTCTTTAATTATTTTAAATATTGTAAACGATTAAAAAACAATCAAATTAAATTGAAATGAATAACCAGTGTATATCTTCCACATTTACTTCATATTTAACGTAGCCTGTACCATAAAATTGCACAGATTATTATCCCTGTATAGCAACGATATACCATGAATGTGAATTCATACTTGAGAAATGTCCTATATCCAGTCTCACAAAAAAAAAAGGGATTCTTCAAACATAATATATATGCAGACAAAATCATCCAAAGTGATTTGCGATATCTAATTAAAGGCCGTACCAAGTTGGTTTTGTTGAATATAGCATGAAAGCACGACGATACTTTAGTGATAAGCGTATTTTTCGTAGTAGCTATAGTATGTTGTTTTATATTATGTATTACCTATATTAAATTAGTTTTAGTATGTTTCGTTTATCTAAAAAAATGTAAAAGAAACAAAAATTCTGTTTTTCTTGTAGTTTTTTTTCGTATAGATATTGTTTTATATTGTAGTAAATTGAATTTAGTTTTAGTATGTTCCGTTTGCTTGTAGAAATATATTTAATTAGATTTGCTTTAATTACTAAAATAAATAAATTTTCAATTATATTTTACGTATTTGTGGACAAGGAAACCTAGCATTAGCGGCCACATTTCTATAACGGCCAATTGTTTTCTATTTTTAGTGGCCGTTATTGGCAGGTTTTACTGTACCAATAATATTTTATTAAATTATGAAATATTGTTTAAATAAAAAATTTATAAACTTGATAAAAGAAAGTTTGCTTAGAATTTACTCCTATATCTAATTATGGGGTTATTTTTAATAAAATAGTGTTCACCCATGAGAAGGGGTAACATCCACCCCCAGGATAAAAGCGCAAGTTGGTACCACATCATTTTTGTTTCTTGAGGTATCCTCTAACTACTTACCAGTTTTCATGCAAATTGATGGAGGTTCAACGAAATCAGGGGTGAAAAGCTTCAGTGACTGCCTTTTTGGAAATATAAAAGAATAATTTTTTTCGTGATTGTCGATTTGCTAATTTTCTGATTTTTGGTTGCTATCAGGTTTGAAAAATTAATAAAAATTATAAATCATGCACATAAACGTAAAAAAATATTTATTTTACTTAATTAAACGAGATTGCTTGAGCCAGAATGCTGAAATCTGCATTTTTATCATTAAAAAAAAGGTGGATTTCACCCCTAAAATTCAGAAAGCGCAGCTTGGTGCCATATCACTTTTGTTTTTTGAGGTATCCTCTAACTAATCAACAATTTCCATGAAAATCGATGAAGGTTCAAAGAAATCGTGGGTGAAAACATTCAGTGACTACACTTTCAGAAATATAGAAGAATAAGATTTTCGTGATTTTCGACTTGTTAATTTTCGGATTTTTGGTTACTATTAGGTTTGACAAAAATAAAAAAAAATGTAATTCAACTAAAAAAACTTAACTAAAGATTACTTGCGCCATAATGCGGAAATCGGCATTTTTTACAATTTAAAAAGTAGGGGTGTATTGCACCCCTAACATGCAAAAGCGCAAGTTGATGCTATATAACCTTTATTGCTTGAGATATCCTCTAACTACTTACCGATTTTCATGAAAATCGATGAAGGTTCAACGAAATAGGAAGTGAAAACTTACAGTGACTGCACTTTCAGAAATCTAAAAAATAATTTTTAAAAAAGGGGTGTATTTCACCCCTAAAATGCAAAAAGCGCAAGTTGGCACTATGTTACCTTTGTTCCTTGAGGTATCCTTTAACCACTCACCAATTTTTATGAAAATCTATAGAGGTTCAACGAAATCTGAGGTAATAACTCATATCCACCTTCATTGACTCCACTAATAGGTACTTAACCATATACAATAATGTGGTGGATTCGACAAATATTCAAAATATCTCGATAAACACTGGCTTATCGAAAAAGTAATAAGAGGCAAAAAAGTTTTAAAAACATTCTGTTTAACTAATGGTGCCACAATAATAATTTAATTGGAATGTACACAAAAGTTTGGGGGGTTTAAGGGAGTAAAACCCCCATAAAATTTTTAAGGGGTGCACAAATTTCACTTTAATTTTTTTTAAAATGTTGCTGCCATAAGAATGACACATGTCCATTTTCAATGAAAAATCTCTAAGAGATTTCGATATAGGAAAAAAAATTGATTTTCATTTTGTAACTTCAAAGGGCTGTAACTTTTTTTGTGTACACTTTTGTACTAAGGTAAGTTGCATTCAATCAATTTATTTTTGTCCCCGGAATGCGTGATTTAATTTATGACATACCTTTTTGAAACACCCTGTATAAATGTCCGTATCAGAAAGAACTAACATAATATTTTTAATAAACCTATGCAGAAATTAATGCAGTAATTGGCGTGGAAATAAAACATTACACCTCTAACTTTTTTAAAGTAAGACGGATCATTATGAAACCTTTTGCATTCGATTCGGGAGATCTTCAGGAAAATTATTGACCGCTTGGCATGAGGGACAAATAAAAATTGCATTGTTGTAGGCGGGAAATTCATTTTCCAAAATGCATATCACAGTGTTCAAAAAATAAAAATTCACAATTCGGAAAATAATCATGGAAATAATATAAGTTCAATTGTCACACTTGCGGGGATTTTGAGGTCGCTGAACAGGAATACCGGGTCGGCGAAGCTGGTGCCCGTTATCTACGTCGTCTCCTGGATTTTAATGGAAATTCGTTATGAAAATAATTAAAATTTATTATATCGGGGTTTTTGAGTTCGCTTAATACGAATATTGCGTCGAAGGTGCTGTATAAGGTACCTGGTGGCCGTTGTCTACGTCATCTCCTGCAGTTTTTTGAAAATGCGTAATGAAAATAGTTGAAATTTATTATGTCGGGGTTTTTGATGTCGCTTAACACGAATATCGGTTCGGCGAAGGTGTAAGAGGTACCCGGTGCCCGGTGTCTACGTCATACTATTTTGCTTTTACCGTCCCACTACATTTGCCTTGAGATCCTTTTCTTGAATAATAGTAGTACAAAGCTTCAGTTTCCAAAAGCGGCTATAAATAGGGGCCTCCAGTCCCCAAAATTTAAAGGTACTGTTGTGATCTTGATTATTGATATGAGATAATATTTTTATATGTCATTTAATTTAATCAATGCATTAATAATAATCTAATTAATTTACCAGATCACATATCAATATGTTTTCAATCTCAGGGCTTTTTATAAAATTAATTACTTACTTACGTGGCTTCTAAGTATTTCTCAATGGTTCCTAATCGGGATAGGAAAGAAAAGAGTAAAATAATAACACATATGGGTTACAATTGTAATCAAAATATTGTTTATTTTATTTAAATGGCAATCACTGCTTAATATTTGCTATATCTTATTATTCTTAAACATAACATTTACACATGGGAATCTTATTTCCTTTTGGTTTCCAATTGAAAGTTTTTATTAACATTTAACTATTATGATTTATTAGCAACAATTCTATTTAAGTTTGATGAAGCTTTTCTGATATTATTGATTATGTTTCTTCAATTTTAAATGTGGTATTTAATACGAAAAACCCATACATTCATGTCCAAACAAATGAGACTGACCTTTTTCTGGTGAACTGAGAATGTCTTCACACAAGACCCGTTTCCTGCTATCCTTGGCTGCAATCAAAACCTCGTCCTGGCTTCCAGTAATGTTCTCCTTTGAAACTAGCTCGTATAGCTCTCGTTTCCTGCTTCTGTCGTGATGCTGTGTTCTACCTTTTTTGAAACTGCAATCAGCTACCGGGAACTCTTGGCTCAAGGAGGTTCTTTTACTCTCAACCTGGCCTACCTCTCGTTCCACGATAGATACTCCACACTCACGGAACTACACCGGCTTTCTCACTCTCCGTACACTACCGTCTACTACTGGACTTCACTTCTCGACAGCTCAAAACATTCTGATCTCTATTTGTCATTCATTCCCCTACTTTCTAAATATCCCTTCCAGATTCACAAATCAAACTTCCACCACCAACTCTCATTCGCAGTATTCCTCAAAACCAATTTTTAATCTTTCTAAATATGCTTAATGGATTTCAAAAGAAAAATAGTTAATTCCCTTTCTAAAATTACTTTCTACTAATTACAAAATTTAATGATCTATTATCTACTTCAACTGAGTCTTATTTAGCATAAGCTAATGATCGAACCTTCCGCGAACTACGATAATGACCTATTATCGATTTCACTTGAGTTTTATTTAGCATAGGCTAATGATCGAACCTTCCGCGAACAACGATAATGGTACGCCATTCACTTTGTTTATTCTAAGCGCATTTTCCCGAGTTTCGTTTAATCACTTCTTAAAATTAAATATAACAATTTGTTGTATACAGGTTGTTCTAAATTTATATGCCCGTGGTTGAGAAAATTGAAAATATTTTATATTAAATTGAATTTTGTCTATAATTATCAAATTTTAATTTTCATATCAAATAGAAATATAACAGTACATAGATGTTGAATTAAAAGTGTTTTCTTTGTAATATACAGGGTGTCCCGAAAAGATTGGTCATAAATTATACCACAGATTTTGGGGTCAAAAATAGGTTGATTGAACCTCATTTACCTATATATACAATAGTGCACACAAAAAAAGTTACAGCACTTTGAAGTTACAAAATGAAAATCGATTTTTTGTTTCATATAGGTATCGAAAACTCTTAGAGATTTTTAATTGAAATGAACATGTGACATTCTTATGGTAGCAATATCTTCAAAAAAATTAGATTGAAATTTTTGCACCCCATAAAAATTTTATGGGGGTTTTGTTACTTTAAACCCCCCAAACTTTTGTGTACGTTGCAATTAAATTATTATTGTGACACCATTAGTTAAACACAATGTTTTTAAAACTTTTTGCCTCTTAGTACTTTTTCGATAAGCCAGTGTTTATCGACATATTTTGAATATTTTTCGGATCCCCCACATATTTGTATATGGTTAAGTACGATTATAGAGACCTGTTAATAATCTGAAAATTCATTCATAATTTACATTTTTAGGTATATTTTGAAAAAGAAGCCACAACTCGATAAAAGGTCACTTGTTAAAAAAAGACTAAGAGGCAAAATTTTAAAAACTCTGCGCTTAACTAATGGTTCCACAATAGTAGTTTAATTCGAACGTACACAAACACTTGGGGAGTTTAAAGGAACAAAACCCCTATAAAATTTTTATGTGAATATATTTAAAAAGAAGCCGCATCTCTGTAAAAATTGGCTTATCGAAAACATATTAAGAGAAAAAAATGTTTTAAAAACGTTGTGTTTAACTAATGCTACCACAATAGTGAATTAAATGGAACGTACACAAAAGTTTGGGGGGTTAAAGGGAACAAAACCCCCATAAAATTTTTATGGAGTGGTCAAATTTCACTATAATTTTGTTTTAAGATGTTCCTGCCATAAGAATGATACATGTCCATTTTCAATAAAAAATCTCTACTAGTTTTCGATATACTTATTGAAAAAAATCAATTTTCATTTTGTAACTTCAAAGGGCTGTAACTTTTTTACGAGCACATTTGTACTAAGGTAATTTAGCTTCAATCGAACTATTTTTGACCCCAGAATGTGTGTTATAATTTATGACCAACCTTTTCGGGATACCCAGTATAAATGCTCATATCAGATTATATTTTTAATAATCTCGGGAAAAATCAATGCAACTAACCATTTTTTTTTATATTTCGCAGGTAATCGCAAGCTTTAACATGTCTAGGTAGGCTTTGGCGACTTCGATCTCAAAACATTTCCTGGTTAATTTTAAAATTTGAAATGTCGTATTTTAAATAAATAAATTAAAAGAAGTAACTAGGTATGTCTAGTTTGGAAAAAAGTGTCAAGTTTAGAAAAAAAAAAGAAAAAATACAAATTTGTTAACAAAACTGAACAAGCCAGTTAAATAAAAAAATATATTTTTTAAAAGATTATCTACAACCTACACGTACACCCAATTGTGTGAACGCGCATGCCCATCATCATTCTCTTTGCCATTATCCCTATGCAGGGTCGGCTTCACTAATTGCATTTCTCCATAAGTTTCTATCAACATCAATCCCCTTTACCGACCTGTCCTGCATAAGCGTTTCCCCCAGGTGTTCTTTGGTCCTCCTCTCCTGATTCTTCCAGGAACTCATAGTTCAGCAATTCTTCGTATTGGTTAATTAACGTATCAACAATGTCAACATGACTAAACCATCTTAACCCATGTTCCCTTATTTTGGCACAAGTTTGCCACCTCTAGACTTCTCCTGATATACTCATTCCTAATTTTATCCTTTTATCCTTTTTTGTTACTCCACTCATCAATCTAAGTATTCTCATTTTCGCTATATGCATTCGCTGCTCCTCTTTCTTGTTAACTGCCCAGCATTTAGTTCTGTACATCTTAGCCGATCTTATGGCTGTTTTATAGAATTTTTCCTTTAGCTTCATTGTAATTTTTCTGTCGCATAACACACCACTCGTTTACACCAAAATTAAATTATTGCTACGATCGCATTGATTACTATGCAGTTTCAAAAAAAAAATACTTAAAGTAAATGTTGATGCACGTCTATTGACACATACTGTTTTCCAATTATTTTGTGTTTAGATTCACAGCATACATTTTGCTTTGAAATTATAATTTTGTTTAATTTTAATGATTATACCACTTTAACCAAAATATTTGTTTTCTATATCACCTACCTAATTAATATTTTATGATAACGTAGCCATATTGTCTGTATATTTATCAATTACAAATTCAACACAATTTCTAAATTATGTTAATTTTGCACATGTGTTTATAGTATCACAAACCGTTTTAATCGTAATATTTTTATAATGATTTAGAATGCCTCCATTATTTGAATACTGAAATATATGTATATTAATATAAATATAAACATGTTCACGTATAACAAAAAACCAATTCAGAATCAATAACAATTAACAAAAGTTAATTATAAATTATTTTGTGAGAAGATATCTACAAATCACCAGAAGCGGATAGAATAAGAACAGAGGAAATATAATATGGAACAGAGTGGGAGTAATTTTTTTTTTTCTTTTTTTTTTATTTATTTATTTATTGTTTATACATATGACCTGGCCTCTAGTGACTAATCCAGGTCGTTTATTCCTGATGGGATTACAGATATTTCTTTATATTTTTACATTTTTTACTAAACTACTTAATCTATTTTTACAATTTATTAATTAATTTGCCATAATCTATTAATTACATTTAACAAATACATTTAACAAATTTAAATAAACAATATATATTTGTTAAAATATTTTTGGTACTATCAACTCCCTTCTAAGTTATAAAGACAGTCCCTCTATTTTCAGAAGAGAGTTGGTAGTCTTATTTTTTTTTAATTTAATGAATTATTTATTGAATTATTATTTTTATTTATTTATTTTATATTGAATTATTATTATTATAATTGTAAATATCTAGTTTTGAATTTATATTTTATTTTATTTATTTTAACTTTATCTTACTCAACTTCATCAGGGTTGGATTATTTGTTGTCTTCTTCTATTATTATAGATTTCTTGTTGTTTTTTAGATATTATTTCGGTTAGATTGTTTAATATTCCAAAATATTTTTCATTTTGTAATATATCTTTTATTTCAATTGTTTCTAATCTTCTTCTTATTTCTCTATGTTCTTCATTTTCTGTAGTATTTTCACAATGTAACACTATATGTTCTGGTGTACCCAGTTCTCCACATTCACAATATGCATCATCTTTTAAGTTAAATCTTTCCAAATATGTTGGGTACGGTCCATGTCCAGTTAAAAAGTGTACTAATCCTTGTTTTGGATTAAAATAATTTGGAATGTTTTCTAATATTGGTATAATATTGTATAAACGTCTAGATTTTGTTGAATTTTCCCATTCCTTTTGTCTTTTTCTATTTATTATTTCTTTTAATTCTCTTTTATTTCTTATATCTAATCCTATTATTTGTATTATTTTTTCATATTTTTCTTTTTTTAGCCAATAATTACATGCTCTTTTTTGTGTTTCTAAATGCATTGGCATTACTCCAGTTAAAACTGTGAGTGCCTGTGTTGCAGTTGTTCCAAATGCTCCCGTCATTCTTACAAGAAATCCTCTCTGAGCTCTATTTAATTTTTCTGCATTTTTTTTATTTATTAATCTATGTACCCATACACCTGAACCGTACCATACAATTGATGCAAGTATTGTACTTAGGTATATTCTCATCTGTCGGAACGAAATTCTCTATTCCTTCTGTGCTAGACTAGCAATGCTATGTATGATCTTTGTTGCCTTTTCACAGACACAACTCATGTGTTTTGTAAATAATTTTTGTTCGTCTATTATAATACCTAAATATGTTGTTTCCATTTTTCTTTTTATTGTTTTCCCCCTAATTTTTATAATTGGATCTCTTTCTAAATTTCCTTTTATTAAACTATATGTTGTTTTTGAATCTGATATTGTTAATTTTACTTTATTCATCCAATCATTTACTATTATTAATACTTCATTTGATTTATTTTCTAATTCTCTTCTTGAGTTTGCATCTATGATCAACAACAAATCATCTGCATATGCTATGCTTCCAAGCACTTCAGGATCTATAGTCAATCGTTTCAACAGTTCCTCTAGCATTACATCCCAGAACATAGGTCCACATACTGATCCTTGTAGACATCCTTTTGTGATATGTTTTGTCTTTTTTCTTGTTGGACAGCTTAGGATTGCATATCTTTCTTGACAGTAGTTTCTGATACTTCCGTACAGATTCTTTGGACATCTCATTCTTCGAAGTCTTTCAAAGAATGACGCCCACCAAAGATTGTCAAAAGCCCCAGACACGTCTATCTTCTTCTTCAGGTGCCGTCCTCGTTCCGAAGTTTGGCTATCATCAAGGCTATGCGTATTTTTGATACTGTAGATCTAAATAATTGGCAGCTGCTGCACTTGTACCAATCTCTTAAATTCTTCAACCATGAATGTTTTCTTCTGCCAATGGATCTTTTACCTATTATTTTTCCCTGAATAATTAATTGTAGTAGCTGGTACTTTTGTCCCCTCATTATGTGTCCCAAGTATTGCAGTTTGCGCTTTTTAATTTTTGCGACACGTCTATAAAGATCATTAAATGGGAGTAAAATTGGAAAACCGAGCCCTGCAGTGGTTCGGGCATGTACACAGAATGGAAGATAACAGGTGACCGAAAAGAATATTGGACAGGGATCGGCGAAGAATAAGACGGCTAGGAAGACCTACTGTGAGATGGAAAACTTACAGAGGTAAAAATCACTAACTACACTTTTCAGAAAGTAGAGTAAAATCGATTTAAAGGAACACATTGTTCTTTAAATTCGCCTGCCTTGAATACCCTATTTTTTTAATGCAACATAATAGTTATTTATGATATAAGTGTTAAAAGTACAATTTTAAGGCACGCATGTGAAAGTTTGCAGAGTGGGCGAAGCGAATTCTGCAATTCACATGAGTGCCTTAAAAATGTACTTTTTAACACGTATATCATACAATATTTTTTCTACAAACGTCTTATATATCAAAAATTATATGTAATTTATTCATTCTCAATTACAGGACAATATCTACAAAACTTTTACTTGAACTTGACTGACATTCCATTTTTATATTTTTCTTGACATTACATCAAAACTGCCTATACTGTCAATACGTAAATCATAACAACTATAGAAGAACATCTTACTTTTATTGCTGTATCTTCTAACAAATTTTAATAGTTTTTTCTACAAACGTGTTAAAAATGCAATAATACAGTTTAAATTAAATTTTAAAAAACCTTTTAAACCACCTTTTTCAAACTGCGCAAGTTGAACTATTAATATTAATGTTAATAAATGAAATATAAATATTTTGACGTTTCACAGTTTGACAATTCACTTTTAACTGCAGTGCCTTAAAATTTTTAAAGCACTAGTGCTTTAACCTTCCGATGACCAACTTTTTTTGTTTAACGGATGACCAAGGGGGGGGGGGGAATGACCCCAGGTCAAAAATGACAATTAAAAAAAATGAAGTTTTTTTATGGCATGGACTTTATGTCATTCAGCCAGTCACAACATGAGTACTAGTGTCATGCGTAGTGTGTATGTTGAGTAAGTGTTTTGTTACTTTGCAAAGTCGACGTCATTAGCGTAAAACTACTTGGAATTACACATAATAGACAATATTTTACTAAACATCAATTTCAGAATACATTTTTTTTTTCGTAAAATATAGGGAATTTTTTTTATTTCAAAATATGAGCAAATAAAAAAATAATGATATAAAAATTGAAAATACTTTTGAATTTATTAAAGAAAAACATACGCTGGGGTCAAAATTTCCCCCGCTTGGTCATCCGAAGGTTAAAGTTGCATTTTTAACGCTCCTATGGAGTGCTAAAATAGTTATTTTCCTAACTAGTGCGGAAAGTGATAAAAACCCTCAAATTTTATTTGTATGTTTTGTTTGATGATATAAGACAAATTTGTGTTCGTGTTAATATTGTCGAATTTGGTAAATATTCTGAAATCTTTGTTTGTTTTACTGATGCTTCACATTTTGTAAGGGCTGATTTTCTTATTTGGTGTAAGATCGTGCAATCTACTTTATTGGATTTTTTGTCGAGAATACCACTCGATGAATGGTTGCATGTGAGATGCAGCTTCTCTAGCTTCTTTAGGCAAATCTTTGTCAGTTGCAAAAGAATCATCGACTTCGCCACTGTCAAATTTCAAGTTTGTCAGTTTCGTCAGCCTCTGTTTTGCCATTTCAACGATTTCATCATCTGTCAGCAATCGATACTCATTTGTGTCCTCATCACAAATTAACCATTCGTCATCTTTAGGCAACGAAAACAAAACAGTTGATTCAGCCATAAAGTCATTTGTTACCGGACTGTACATTTCAGCGAATTTCGTTTGGCTTATCACAATGCTCAAAAAAATGAACTGATGACTCAATTTTTTGCTTATGTACTCAATACAACTTATGTTCGGACCCTGACGGTTAACAGAGGTGACGGTTAATGGAGAGACGGATAATCGAGGTTCCACTATATTTTACTTTCCCGCACGCCGTGCGGGAAAATTTACTTTCACGCATGTCGTGCGGGAAAGTGAAACTTTCGGAAACGAAATGCGCGCGGGAAAGTGGCTCTTTTAGCACGGCCGTAGAAAAGTTGCATTTTTATCGCGGTTGTAGAAAAAGTAAATTAAAGTAAATATTTTATGCCATGTTTCGTCGCCGGAACTAAGATTAATTACATATTGAATTGATTGTTGTACTTGAGGAGTTTTTCCATGAACACAATAATTGGATATTGTGAAGAATTTGCCTCCATAAAGTATCAAGACTTCTGCATTCAAAATGAAAGAAATAAGTAACAAAAATGCATTACAGTACAAAATGTTAAAATTAAAATAGGTTATCTAACCTCTAATGGAACTAGAACTGCGAATCTACACATTAAGTTGAAAAATAATCTTGTGGATATACTTTAAATTTTACTAGCCTTCTTCACTCTCGCTATCAGATACCGATAACTCTGGAACTCAATCTACGTTTATGTTTACCAACATATTTTCAACAAGTAAGATCACTAAGTACCGATTCGGAGCCACCAGATTGTAAAGAAAAATTCACTAAGTACAATAATAAGCGTTTTAATGATATTTACATTGAAACCCAAATTAGTGAATTGTATCATAAATTATCTCAGCAATTATAAATGCAAGAACATGGGACTTTCACTAAATGACCAAACACTATATACTCTTTGTTTCGCAGACGACCAAATACTAATAGCACAAGAGCACAAGACTACGATGATATCTGTTACATGACAAGAAAGCTTATAGAGGAATACAGGAAATGGGGACTAGAGATCAACATAAAAAAACCAAATATATGAATATCGGTGGAACGCAGCAGGACTTGATACTAGAAGGAGGAGAAACAATCCGTAAATGTAACGAATATAAATACAATACCTGGGTATGAAAATCACGAATGATGGAACACTGGACGGAGCCGTTAAAGAACGAAATACTCAGGACAGGAAAGCAATTACGCTCCTAAACTCAGTACTCTGGGACAAGCAGATAAACAACCAAAACAGGAAAAAGATCTGTAACGCCGTACTGAAAAGCATCATAACATACAGCTGTGAAGTATGGCCTATGAAGGAAAAAGCAAAACGAATGTTAGAGGTCACCTGCAGGAAGATCAAGAAGAGAACATGTCACCAATGAACGAATACGAGAAATAATGAAAGTCACACATACAATTAATGACAAAATCAACAAAATACAACTACGATGGTTTAGTCACGTACAAAGAATGCATGAAGACAGTATCCCAAAACAAGTACAAAACTGGAAACCGCAAGGTAGAAGAAGAAGAGGTAGACCGAGGAAAAGTTGGCAAGCAGGAATAAACAAAGCCATGGATGAAAGAGGTCTGCAAGTAGATCAATGTGCGGACAGAGAGGAATGGCGAACGGGTATCGGAAGGCGGAAAACGTTGTAAACCGATAACATATAATTAGAAGGCTATAAACACATGACTTTTTCACGACTAAGCAGTACCGTATTGAGTACAAATTGATGAAAATGTAAAAATCTCAAAATCTCAAAAAACTTAGTAAGTTTTAACTCTAATAGAAAATTCCTCTAAAAGAAATAAAAAAATTTCTCTACTATGAAATGCTATGATAGATAGACACCTCAAAGAAGATGACTGGGAGAAAAAAGTGCTGTGGAGAACTAAAACGGAGAACTCATAATGGGAAAAAGCCAACGAAGAAGAAAAAGAAGTTTCTAAGGTCTGAAGAAAAGAAAATATTCAACAGAACAGCTACAAGCTGCAATTTGCGCATAACAAAAGGGAATTTAGAAGAGAAAGAGTTAATTTATAATCCCGATATCGAACCTGGTACAATTGTGGCTTTCTTCCCTCTTTTATGGCATTTGGGAGATGTGTCCATTTAGCCAGCAACATTTCTTAAAATTAACGCTTAACTAAACCCCCTATACACCAAGACTACTACGAACATAATGGACTAATTATTGAGGATAGGGAAGGAAAAACATATTGCACACCCAAAGGTCGTTCAGGGTGACTAACCACAGACTACGTAGACCATGGAACAATGGGTATTATGGTCTGTTTTCGAACCAAGAGGAGTAATTCAAATTTACCGCGCCGTAATGCTTGTTTGAAATTGGTCCAACCTCAGGTACTAAGTTTACTCCACTGTTGTGAAATTTTGACACTAGTGACATTTATGAAATTTTGACACAACTGGCATTTCATAGGTTAAATAAGTTATATCAGCGATTTTTTGTGTTTTTTGCGATATTCTATTATAATTTTTAGATTTTTATTCTTCTTTTATATAAAAAACAGTTGTTTTCAGAACTCTTTAGTGACATATTAGTATATTATAATAATTATTGATTTCCGCCGAAAGCCGGTATAAAAAGAGAAGGTGTATTTAGTGATTTTTCTAGTGACTCTCTTGGGTGTGAATCTGTCTTTTTAGTTTATTCCTCTTGGTTTAAAAACAAACCATGGTACCAGGGAAAAAAAAGGTAACTTAATTTCAGTTTAAATGTCATGAGAATTCGTATACACTTCATTTAAAAATAATAATTTTACATAAATCCTAATTTCTTAATCAATTTTAATAAATTTAATAAAACAATTTAAAATCAAATGATTAATATTAATTCTTATTTAATTTTTAAAATAAGTCTTGTACCTA
Organism: Diabrotica virgifera virgifera; assembly: GCF_917563875.1. Classification (NCBI taxonomy): domain Eukaryota; kingdom Metazoa; phylum Arthropoda; class Insecta; order Coleoptera; family Chrysomelidae; genus Diabrotica; species Diabrotica virgifera. The sequence continues at coordinate 208,595,052 of NC_065446.1, read as the reverse complement.
GGCAACTGTTCAGAGAAATAATTGTATTCCACTTTTGTTTGTAACAATGTTGCCAAAGCTTTCTAGCGACTACACCAAACACGAAAAATTAATCCAAAGTATGAGAATATCACCATTCCAAAACCGAAGACGAAGAAGCTCTTACAAAAAAACTTAAAAGCATTATAAATAAGTAAAATCTATATTCAAAGCCATCGCTTACTTTCATCTTATTGGGAATTGTCGTTTGGTTTGTAAAGGTTTACTTGATATTATTAAGCTATGTAACAGTTATGGTAGGCAGTCATTTTTACCTATTTCTTATTCTTAACAAATCGACTAAACTGAGACACAAAGTAAGTTCCACAAACTTATGAAGTATTTTTGTGAAAAGCTTTCTTGCAAAAGGATAATGTTTAGTCGTTTTGTCCCAGTCGTGCTTTTCAATCAGTTTACTACTTATACTGCGCTTTTTATCTGATTTTAATGGTAATCCTTCCTCTAGAGCAATATACACTACGTGTCAGAGAAAACGGGCACCCCACAAAATGGGTCATTTCTGATGCCTCAAATTTCCTAAACCTATTGTCAGATTTAAGTGATTCTCTGAATATTTATGTTATAGCCTTATTCTTTAACAATATCGCTATAATAATACTGTTGCTAGAGAGATAAATTGTCATTGTATACCGGGTGTACCAATCAAATTGTGTTTTTTCTCAAAGTTCACCAGACTCTGTGAAATATTCTAGCATTTATAACATACTGAAATTAAATCCAACTATAACTATAGGTTTTCTTAACATTCTGTTTTTTGATTAATTGGCTTATGTTGAATAATAAAAAAGTTAGAAATTTTAACCACTAATTGTGTTCTTCATCAATACAGGAGTGTCTAAATAAGTGCGACAAACTTTAAATGGTAATTCTGCATGAGAAATAACGGCCGTTTGTTTTATAAACATATGTCTCCAAATGCTTCGTTTCCGGGATACGGGATATTGAATCTTTTCTTACAAACTGACGATTTATTTATTACTCTAAAACCAGTTGAGGCATACAAATGAAATTTGGTAGGTTTTAAGAGGTAAGAAGTAGTTATTGCGCATTTTTTGACATACAATTAAAAATGTTATACTTGCAATTGGCGTGCATACGGGTAATATGACCGGGTTATATTACCCGGTCAGTTTGGCCGTATGCAGGCCAATAGTGAATATAACATGTTTCACTGTATGTCAAAAAATGCGCAATAACTTCCTCTTAAAACCAACCAAATTTCATTTGCATATCTCAACCGGTTTTAGAGCAATAAATAAATCGTCAGTTTGTCAGAAAAATTTCTCCCGTATCTTGGAAACGAAGCATTTGCGGACATATGTTTATAAAGCAAACGGTCATTATTTTTAATTCAGAATTACCCCTTAAAGTTTGTCGCACTTATTTAGAAACACTCTGTATTGATGAAAAACATGGCTAGTTGTTAAAATACCTAACTTTTTTATTATCCAACATAAGCGAATAAATCAACAAACATAATATTAAGAAAACATATGGCTATAGTTGGGCTTTAATTTCAGTGTGTTATAAATGCTAGAATATTCCACAGGGCGTGGTGAACTTTGAGAAAAAACAAAATTTGATTGGTACACCCGGTATACAATGACAATTTACCTGTCTAGCAACAGCATTATTACAGCGATATTGTAAAAGAATAAGGCTATAAAATATTATGAAAATCAGTTAAATCTGACAACAAGTTTAGGAAATTCGAGACATCAAAAATGACCCATTTTGGGAGGTGCCTGGTTTCTCTGGCGCGCAGTGTATTTCATTTGCTGTTTGCGTTACCGTCTTAGCTAAGATTTATCGGTACTATGCCTATTTTTGATAAAACTCTTTCTTCTAGCATTATCTGATTCTTTGTGCCTGCGTCTAACGCTATTTTTGTTTACTTTTTAAATAGGACTTTTTTTTAAATGGAACTTTTTTCATATTTTGTTTTTCGTGTGGTTGGATCTGCTGAAGTAAAGTAAAAGTAAAATCTTTAGTATGTTTTGAAAAGACATTAGTGATATTGTGATATTCAAAGCACTTAAAAGATTGGGTTTGAATATGTGTTAAATTTATATTTAATATTTTATTTTATGAATATACAAATTAACTTAAAATGCTTTAGCTCTATCCATTTAAAGTGTTTTACAGAAAATCTTACCTTGCTCATAATTTATAGTTTAACATTGGTGAACTTACCTGAAAAAAATAAACATAAAATTAATCAAGATGTACTAAAACCGATATTTACATTTTTATACACATATATTAAACACCGCATATTAAATTCTAGAAAACATAGGTACTAAATATGAGACTTAAATTATGCGCTGAACGAATATTAGGACAATACCAGAACGGGTTCACACCGGAAAGATAGACAATTAAATCCATCTAATTTATACAGTGGAGCAAATAATTCAAAAATCGAGAGAATACAACAGAGAAATGCACCTAATATTCATAAATTTCAAAAACGCTTTTGATACAATCAATTAGACCTGAAAATCTGAATCTCAGAAAAATTAAGACATATTTATGCTAACAGTGAGCCTAAAGAACATCACAGCAAAGATCAGTTTCTACGCAATAACTTCTATCTATTCTAAGAAGATCAAATGTAAACAAGGGCGTGAAACAAGGATACTCGATCTCACCGACACTGTTTAACCTAATATTGGAAGTAATAATAAGGAGGACAAATTTTACAAACAAAAACATTATTACAGATTGGTACTCACCGGAGGGACCGCAGACGTTCGGATACAATTAGCGTCTCTTTGCAAAGACAATGACGTCGACTTTGCAAAGTAACAAGACACTTACTCAACACACACACTACACATTACTCCCCTGACTTAGTGATAAGTTATACAATTACGTGGCTAAAGGTTCTAGTTCTAAACCAAGGCCAAAATCAGAGAAAAAAAAAAACTTCAACTAGTAGCATATGCAGATGATATAGTCAATATAGCGAAGACGAAGATGACACTACTTATAAAAGCAGTTGCAAAATTAGATAAGGAAGCAAAGAGAATAGGTCTAGAGATAAACCAGCATAAAACCAAATACATGACGATAGGAAAGAACGACACAACAACTCAAAAACAGTAACAATATGGCGAACCAGAAAAGAGACAACAGAGAAAAGAATACTGAAAGGCAAAAAAAAACAGGAATGAATAGAAATCTGCTGACAGTCTAGACACTAAGTAAGAGAACAAAGATGAACCTATATAAGACTTTAATAAGACCTATTTTTACTATATGCGATGGAAACAACGACGATTAGCAAGTAAGGCGAAGATAGCATTCTGAAATTTGAAAGAAAAATAATGAGAACAATTCTGGACCACAATGTAACAAGAAAGACAAAATTTGAATGAAAACAAATGCCAACATTGAAGAAGAATTAAAGGGGGAAAATATTGTCAGCTACATAAGATCTATTAACTAAAAATGGAGAAGGCATATACAAAGACGCCTATAATCAGTTATGTCGAGAAGGATAACTAACTGAACACCACTATAGCGCAGGTGTAGAGGAAGATCTAGAAGAAGACAACTGGGTGAAGTAGAACAAGACATAAGAGCAATGAATGTGAAAGACAGGAAAGTTCAGTGCAAGGACAGGAAGAAATGGACAAGAGTCATGACAGAAGCAAAGATGCACAGCAAGCTATAGATGACAAACGAATAACCCAAGTCAACCAAGAATAAGATTTTGAACGCCATGGCGTCAGCTATAATCCCAGGGATTGTAATGCTTAATGAATGAGTGAATGGAATAAATTCTCTTAAAAACCATACTTTCTAAAATAAATATAAAAAGTACAGATAAATGTACTACAGGTTTATTAAAGTATTTGGTCGCAGTGTGTAAAGGGTAATGGACTAAAAGCCAAGCATCGGCTTTGTCTGCAATCACAAAGACATCTAACTGTAAATTGTATACAGGGTGATTGATTAGTAGGGTAAAGCTCAATAGCTCTGCTATAGTAATAGATAGCAATAAAAGTTAATAACAAAAATTTTAGCCACCTTTGAGGTTCATATTACAAAATTAGTTAGAATGTTACATGGTGTTCTATAACACAGTGGCAGACCAAGACATTTGTTTTTTTTTTAATGGAACATCCTTTATTTTATTTTAAATTCGAAATCTTGTTAACTTCTCCATCACAAAAATATAAAAGTTTGTTATGTTATAAAGGGTATTTACAAGGCTATAACCAATTTTATATGAAAATCATAACAAGTTCAACTCCCTGTATAAATAAAAATAAGCAAAACAACAATGGTTTATTAATGCCATATTTTTTAACGTATTGTCAAAATTTTCAGGAATGGTCGATATTGCTAATTTTCTTTATATCAAATACAGGGTGAGTCAAAACGCAAGTACATTATTTTCTCAGTAATGTTAAATGGAACACCCTGTATTTTATATCACTATTGAAAAGTACCATTACCGTACTTTAATTTTTAGATAACATTCCCTATGTCTAAATTTATTAGTTTTCGAGATATTTTCATTTTTCAATGGACCAGTAGCGTGGCCATCCAGAATTTAATAAATTGGACTGATTTTTTTGGGGTTACGTTAATAATGAAGTTTATAAAATACCTCCAACAACAAGGGATGAGATGCAAAATAGAATACAAAGTGTATTTAGATGTGTTAATTTACAAATGCTCCGTAGAGTAAGTAGCTCATTCAATGATCGTTTTTAGGCGTACATAAATGTGTTAGGAGATAATTTTGAACACCTTATGTAATTAAATGTTAAAAATATTTTATTAAAAGTAGCTTCTAATTTTTTCAAACATGTTTTTTTGCAAAATGTATTACTAATAAATCATGTCTCGTTCTTTATTTGTTACATTGTTAAATTTACATACAAAAGTAGTGTTTAATTGTCTTCACAAAATATTGTATTTTGTGTTTGTGTGTTTTTTTGTACAATTTATTAGTAATTTTCTTTGTTTATTTGTTGCATTTACATAAAAAGATAGTTTTTAATTGTTTCAAAAATGTTGCATGTATGTGTGTGTGTGTGTGTGTGTGAGAGAAAAAATGGCTTGGATGCAGGTCCGTTAGCCACAGATTTTTATTTTATTTTTACTTCAATTTATTAGTTTTGTTATATTTATACCTATTTCACTTGAATGACTATATTTGTTTCTCTCAAGTAGTTAATGAGTAATTTAAATATTTCCATGTTATGACAACTTATTAGATATTCTATGCTAATTTTAAAATGAACTTGTGTTTGTCGTAAATTGTAATATAATTGATTTGTTTATCTCCCGTTAATTTTGCATTCAAACAAAATATGGTTCAAATCAATGTTGCATGTAGTTGTTGTGTTTTTGTTTGTAAAATGTATTACTAATAAATTATTTTTATTTCTTTATTTGCTACAGTGTTACATTGATTACCGGATTGATAATCGGTAATCTTCAATTGTCAACTCAGTCATGGCTTACTTAAAATTTAGATAAATTTAAACACCTAAAATAATTTGCTCTGAAAAATGAAAATATCTCGAAAAGTAATAAATTTGGACATTTGTTATATAAAAATTAAAGTACGTTAATGTTACTTTTCAATAATGATATAAAATACAGGATGTTCCATTTAACATGACTGAGAAAATAATGTACTTGCGTTTTGACTCACCCTGTATTTGATATAAAGAAAATGATCAATATCAATAATTCTTAAAAATTTTGACAATAAATAAAAAAATATGGCATTAATAAACCATTGCTGTTGTGCTTATTTTTATTTATACAGGGAGTTGAACTTGTTTCAATTTTCATACAAAATTTGTTATAACTTTGTAAATACCCTGTATAACATTACAAACCTTTATATTTTTGTCATGGAGAAGTTAACAGGATTTCGAATATAAAATAAAATATAGGGTGTTCCATTAAAAAAAAACATAAGTTAGGTCTGCCACTGTGTTATCGAACACTCTGTAACATTCTAACTAATTTTGTAATGTGAAGCTCAAAGGTGGCTAAAATTTTTGTTATTAACTTCTATTGCTATCTATTACTAGCGGAGCTATTGAGCTTTACCCTACTAATCAATCACCCTGTATAATACTATTTGGAATAGTATTTATATACAGTCGGAAAAATGAAAGAATACCCATGAACGAACATATAAAACACGCTGTATTTTCCTGTCACCGTGTCACAAAGAAAATTGTCCAGTGCAAGTACATGTAACAATAATTATTACATGTACTTGCGTTGGCCAATTTTTTGTGTGACACGGTGACAGGAAAATACAGCGTGTTTTATATGTTCGTCCATGGGTATTCTTTCATTTTTCCTACTGTATTTAGTTTTATTATTCTTAATATTGTTAACATGTGACCTTATTTAAAGCTGATTATCTACATTAAATTTCCGATGTTAGAATGGCAACTCATACGCATTTCAAAAGATCATGCAAGGTTCTTCGATAACCACGCCATAGCTCAACAGGTATTCTTAAAACGAGTGTGAAAGTTCCTTTACTTTTTCCCAGAATCATATTTCATCAAAAAGTGTCATGCTTTCTATTAGTTCAAGATAAGTTGCAAACGAATATACCCCACATGTTTTCCTGACGACTCTTAACTTCTTGGATTAACAAAGACAAGACACGTCACATTTATCTTTCGGTAAATAGGCAACAACTACTCTCCCAAGAAGCCAGAATATATTTGACCCTCGATTTAGCAACATTTCCATTTCTACTGCCCAGTCAACGGCAAAGCAGCCTCATTCCACGGGTATAAGTATAATTCCAACAAAAAGGGTGAGTGGTTATTTGAATCAATTCTGTCTGCTGATAATTGTGTTGAGTTCGACTAATTGGTAGCTTTATTTCAATCAAATATATTTTATTCCATTGTCTATATTGCCTTAATTAATTAACCAGCTGATTTCAACAACTTCTACTTTATTCAACTACAATGCCCAAATTATTTTCTTACGATTTTGGCATTTTTGAGCGCAACTGAAAAACTATTATAAAAAAATATAAGTATTTTTTTCTACGAATTTAAAAATGACCTGATGCCAAAATTGGTCAAAACGTGAAAAATTAAAAAAGTATAGATAAGTTTAGCATAAAATGATTTTTGATTATTTGCGAAATACAAAATTCATGACGCCCATCTTTATGAAAAATCACATTAAAATGATAAAACCTGTTTATCAATTTTCAAACAGACATTTTTGTAATACTGAAAAGAAATACTTAAGAAATGATGAACCAAATGACATTCTCCCAAAAAATTCCCCCGTTTTTCGATGATAGATTGACGAAATATGTTAATCGAGCTGTCAGGGGTTTATTGAAGTGCTAGAAAACTACATTAAACACGAGATATTATTACGTATCAGACACTCAAAAGCAGAACATGACTGATTGCTCCTTGGCTTTATTTCTTCACCTTTATTTTGTCATTTTGCCATTAATTTTAATTATGAATACTAAGTAGAAACACAAATAAAAAAATAAAACAGCGGGTTTTATATCAAGATTGATGTTTTATTTATGGAAGGGGCTCGTAAAATTTCCATAGTGTTCTACAGACGACATCAGAATATTTATAAAAATATATTTTAAGTTAAGGGAACTTTTACTTTCTACATTATAAAAAAATTATTTTTTGTTTTTTTTACGTATAAACATTCCTTACTATCATAGAGATACTTTCATAAAATTTTATTAAGAAATTGGAAATAGAAGGGAGGTTATAGTTTTGTATACAATAACGCGCGCGACACCTGACATGTGCAGCTGCAACCGGGAAGACAAGTTTAGTCCTCTATTTTAAGAATATTTATTGGTGTTATTTACTTACTCCCACTGTATTGCTCAGACCTAAAAATATCAGTTTGTGTTGAGATTAATTTTACTCTGTAATTAGATGTAGGGCGGTTGAATCGAGAGGTCAATATTCAGATGGCAATACCTTCACAAGTAAATAAACACACACGTCGAGCAAAGCTAAATTAACACATTGTGTCACCAGGTGCATTGGTGCGCCCATTTCTATTAAAATTGACCACAGATTTATCCAGCTTACACAATCAAATGCTTTTTAGTAGCTAACGAAGCATATAATCATAGGTACTTGAAATTCTCTAGACTTTTCAATGAGTTTTCTCAGGTTCAGGATTTGTTCCCTTGTACATTTACCCTTTACAAACCCCGCTTGTTTCTGAGGTATTTGGTAATGTAGATAGGTTTTTGGTAGGTGGATAGTGTAGCTCGTACCAAAAAATCTGCTGAAAAACTACAAACAACGTAAAGGGTAATGGAACGAATCATAATTGGAATATCACTGCGAGATGAGATCAGAAACACCGAGATAATAAGAAGATTCAGACACTGTGGTCAAATATTATTGTCACATAATATAGAAAACGTATATAAGAGTGTCAGGAATATACGTGATAGTTACTTCAAGAAAACACCGAACAGAATTATTATTTTGAAAAAAGTATTATCAATTGTGTAGATTTAACAATCTTCTTTTGTAGCGATTTCCAAAAAGTCAAATGCAACAACCTGCTCAGATCACAGAAAAATAGCTATAATGAGTCACACACTCAAAACATTTTTAAAAATAATACACAGCAGAATTGTTAAAACCCTTGAATATGAAATTGGTAACACACAGTTTGGCTTTAGAAATGGTAGGAGTACAAGAGATGCTTTGTTCGGATTGAATGTGCAGGCCCAGAGATACATGGACATGAATCAGGATATTATGTACTTGTTTTATAGACTTTGAAAAGGCATTTGATAAGCTTCAACGTAAAAAGCTTGTAGATATAATAAAAAGCAAAGATATTGACAGTCGTGATATGAAAATTATATCTAATCTATATTGGAATCAAACTGCCAAGGGAAGACTTGACATCAGAACACTCAAAGCATCAAAATATAAAGAGGAATCCGTCAGGGTTGCGTGCTGTCCCCACTACTCTTCAAGAAGCGCTTTCAGTTTCAATAGAAGGTATATCTATCAATGGAAAAGTTTTGAACAACTTACGTTTTGCAGATGATACGGTAATAATCACGTATAACAACAATGATTTACAGAAGGTAATGCAACGCCTTAATGAACGCTGTCCTGAGTACATATTGAAGATGAATTTAAAGAAAACTAAAAGCACGATCTAAATCAACACACGAAAGCATCCAATTGAGTATTGACGAGACTGTAATTGACAGTGTGGATAATTACAAATATTTAACATTGATAACAACAAGAAAGTAAGACACGTATTGAAATAGCACGTGCACCATTCATTAAACTTAAAAGTTTCTTTGTTGTCGGAATATATAGTTACAACTACGCCTAAGGATGCTTCGTTGTTAAGTATTTTCTACTCTTCTTTATGGCTTGGAATCGTGGACATTAAAACAAGTAAATCAGAATAAGATGGCCGTTTTTGCATTTTTGGTATTACAAAAGAGTCATACGAATATCATGGATTCAAAGAATGTCAAACGTGGAAGTTACTAGAAGAATAGGAAATGAACCGGAAATACGATTGACGATCAACAGACGAAAACTTTTAGTATTTAGGAAATGTGATGAGAGGGCAAAAATACTCATTATTACAACTTATTTTTCAAGGCAAAATACGAGGAAAGCGAAATGTGAGAAGATGAAGAATATCCCGGCTTAAGAACTTAAGGGAATGGTTCGAATGCAGTAGTGCTGAGCTATTTAGAGCGGCAGTCAACAGGGCCAGAATTGCGATGATGATTTCCAACCTTCGATAGAAGATGGAGATTAAAGAAGAAGAATAATTTTCTATATGTATCTATTACCTTGTTACTATTTCTTCTTCTTCTTCAGCCTTCAGTAATCCAACTTTGGACATAGGCCTCCCCCAATTCAATCCAGTGTTGTCTATTTTGTGCCACCTGTTTCCAGTTTTGTCCTCCAAACTTCTTTATGTCATCGGCCCATCTCATTTGTTGCCTTCCTCTACTTTTTCTTACTAACCACGGTCTCCATTGTTGTATTTCGTGATTCCATCTTTTATCCTTCAGTCGGGCATTGTGTCCTGCGAAGTTCCATTTTAATTTGGCAGCATGTTCTCCTGCGTCTTTTACTTTGGTTTTGATTCTAATCCATGTATTTGTTTTTTTTTTGTCTATGAGCCTTACCCCGAGCATCGATCTTTCCATCGCTCTCTGTGCCTTTACTATTTCATCCATATTGGCCTTGGTGAGTGTCCACATCTATGAACCATACGTAAGTATAGGGAGGATACACTGATTTTAAACTCTGGTTCTCAAATATTGTTCTATTTTAATGTTTTTCAAGATCCAACTCAGTTTTCCAAATCCTGCCCACGCTAACCTTATTCTTCTAGTAATATCGGCAGTTTGATTTTCTTTGTTAACTTTCATTATCTGTCCCAGGTAGATGTATTCGCTTACTGTTTCTAAAGCTATGTCATTCAACGTTATTTTTGTAATGTTCGGTGTATTCGTCTATAGTCTATTACTATTTACTTAAATTAAATTTGTTCAGTATTTTCTGCCGTCTATTCTTTTTGCAACGAAATTTTACGAAATGAATTATTCTCTATCTTTTTTGCACTCGTCTTATGAAGAGGCTGACGTCTCAAAACTACAGGGTAAAATGCTCCCTCTGTTGCTGCACGTTTGTATGTTAGTTTATATTCTGGTTCGGTCACAGTGTTTTAGTTTCAAGGGCCCAAGAGGGCATGCAGTCTTTGTTATGTTTTTTTAAAGTTAACAATAAAATTCTGGCACCTACTTTCTTTGGAATAAACAATGCATTTTAAGTTTATATTTTTATCTGTATTATCCTCACAGGTTCCTTATGGCCTATTTTTCTTTATCAATTATAGGTCTCAAATATATCAGGTCTAATTATCAATACATTTTTGTTAAGTTTGATTTATTTTATAAAAATATATGTTTATTAAAAATCACTGGTTTTGATAAGAATTATCAAAATATTATATGATGCATTTTCCAATATTATAGTCTAAGAGCTAGTGAACCCTCCGACTAACGGTCGTCCTGTAAGGCTAAAAATTTTTCTAGTGATAATTCATAGCACACCAAGGCTAAAAACCATGATCTGGCAGGCATCAGCGGTGCACGTGTATCTACCAGGTGAATCGAAAAGTGCAAATTTAGGGAGTAAAATAAACTTTCTCCTGTAAGGTTTAAATTTAAGTATGTGTTTGAGTAAGTCATTTAGAAGAAATTTGTACAATGACAGGCGATTCTGAAGAGCATAAGACCTTGCAGGCGAGGGGAAATATTATGGGTTTTTCCTAAAATTATTCTTTTTCCATCGAACAATTTTTTTTAGGTTTTTTGAATCATTTCAAACAGAAAACGTCTTTTGTGATTTTTTTATTAAGTTAATAGTTTTTGTTATATGAGCGATTGAAACTTTTGGAAATTGAGAAATCGGCCATTTTTAACCCTAAATCGGACATTTATCTAAAAATTTCAATGTTGCCAAGGTACGTAGATATTCTTTAAACATTGATTGATGAAATCCCGAAGAGTTTTTTGCAGTAAAATATCGAAAACCCCTTTGTTTTTTTAATTGCTAATCAAGCGTGTGCGACACTGTAGTATAAGTGAGGACGTTTGAGTTTGCATAAATTCATTATCTCGAGAATGGGCAAATTTCAAGAGAAATCCTCAGATTGGTCGATTTTTATTTTTGAATTAGGACTTTTTGGCATATATATAATACTAGTGACGTCATCCATCTGGGCGTGATGACGTAATCGATGATTTTTTAAATAAGAGTAGGGGTTGTGTGATAGCTCATTTGAAAGGTTATTTAATTATCTATTCAGTAGTATAAACATTAACATAATTATTTATACAGGGTGTACAAAAAAAAATTTTCTTCTATTTGTCAAATTTAATCAAAGTTAATTTAATAAAAAAAAATTTTTTGTACACCCTGTATAAATAATTATGTTAATGTTTATATTAGTGAATAGAAAATTCAATAACCTTTCAAATGAGCTATCACAAAACCCCTAATCTCTTTTAAAAAAATCATCGATTACGTCATCACGCTCAGATGGATGACGTCACTAGTATTATATATATGCCAAAAAGTCCTAATTTAAAAATAAAAATCGACCTATCTGAGGATTTCTCTTGAAATTTGCCCATCCTCGAGATAATGAATTTATGCAAACTCAAACGTCCTCATACCTACTACAGTGTCGCACCTGCTTGATTAGCAATTAAAAAAACAAAGGGGTTTTCGATATTTTATTGCAAAAAACTCTTCGGGATTTCATCAATCAATGTTTAAAGAATATCTACGTATCTTGGCAACATTCAAATTTTTAGATAAATGTCCGATTTAGGGTTAAAAATGGCCGATTTCGCAATTTTCAAAATTTTCAATCGGTTATATAACAAAAACTATTAACTTAAGAGAAAAATCACTAAAGACGTTTTCTGTTTGGAATGATTTAAAAAACCTAAAAAAAATTTTTTCGATGCAAAAAGAATAATTTTAGGAAAAACCCCTTAATCTTTCCCCTCGCCTGGCAAGGTCTTATGCTCTTCAGAATCGCCTGTCATTTTACACATTTCTTCTGAATGACTTACTCAAACACATACTTAAATTTAAACCTTACAGGAGAAAGTTTATTTTACCCACTAAATTTGCACTTTTCGATTCACCTGGTAGATACACGTGCACCACTGAGGCCTGCCAGGTCATGGTTTTTAGCCTTGGTGTGCTATGAATTATCACTAGAAAAATTTCTAGCCTCACAGGACGACCGTTAGTCGGAGTGTTCACTAGCTCTTAAACTATTAATTAGTTTTTTCATTTTAGAAATATTAAAAAATTGACTTTAAAACTGATTACGAGAAAGGCATTTAAACTTACTAATGCTACAAAGAAAAGTAAAAGCAAAAATACATGAAAACGACTGATAAATTGTTTATCTTCGCTTTAATAATATTACTTTTCTACATAAAAACTCTAAATACTATAGAACAGCAGGGATATACTGGATTCAAGCAAAATAAGAAAACTGCAGTACTTGGGTAATATAACACGTGGTGACAGATACGATCTCCTAAAATTAATAATGCAGTGAAAGGTTCAAAGAAGGCGCAGCATAGGTAGAAGAAAAATGCCCTGGCTGAGAAATCTCAGAGAATGGTTTGGATGCAGCTCAACTGAACTCTTTCGAGATGTAGCGTCAAAAGTTAGAATAGCAATGATGACTGCCAACCTTCGTCGCGGAGATGGCATGTAAAAAAGAAGACATAAAATCTAATTTGTTAACCCGATGTAGTAAAACATTCAAAGGACGCTAAATTTTATGAAATAGTCGCCTATATTGCTCTTAATTTTCATAGAATCTGGTAGTTTCATTTTCATAATTTTTTTGTGTTAACCCAACAAACGCGATTTTAACTTCCGTTTGACTGTGACATGTCGAATTATTAACAAGTCGAGTAGAATTTATAGTTTTATAAAAAAATTTATTTAATAACTTTGACGATCTATTAGTCATCCTACGCAGTAAAATGATCAATATAACGCCTGGCAAGGTGTTCATCGAACACAAAGCATAATCTTATAACTAAACTATGTACACCAACTAATACAATAATACTTCGCTAAACACACATAAAATCGGAGATGACAGTTAATTTAGTTTTATTATTTTATATCTTGATGAACTTAAACACAGAAAAACGAAGAATAAAAAATGAGGCTATAAGGTTAACGATAGAAAATGTAAAAAGAAATTAGGAGAATAATTCATCGAGAAGATGGACCAAACCATAGGAGTACAACAGAATCCAGAAAAAATTTGGAAAATAATTAAGACAGGTATTGTAAAATCAGTAAAAAACAGTAAAAAAAATAAGAAGATATGAAGGAAACATGGTTCGATGACAAATGTGGAAAATAATTAGGATTAAAAATGCTGAGATTAGTATAAAAAGCTGCTGAAAGTAAGTCTACTGAATATCGAAAAATAACAAAAAAAAAATGGGAGAAAAGAAAAAGAAGATTTAATGAAAAAGCTCTTAGAAGAAATTGAGAAAAAATACAAAAATAATGATATCAGAAATCTGTATCAGGGCAAAAATTAAAAGATACGAAAGTGTAGAACCTCTCTTTATGAGATACTTAAATCAAAAAATCGGAAAGAAATACTTCGAAGATTTGTGAATGTACAAGAAAATCTTAAAATAAACGTAGATAACGAGGAACAATATCAAAGTACACAGCCAAATCCAAATCATACCGACGAGATTCCTCCCACTAGGGAACCCGTTAAAAATATTATGGAGAGCCCAAAATATAACGAAAGTCCAGGAAACCAAATAACATCTGAAGATGTTATTTGGATAACAAGAAATACAGATATTAGTAGAAAACATAAATTATGAAGAACAATTTCCAAATCAATGGTCGGAAGTAATAACAAAATCCCATTAACAAATAAACGAGTTGAGAGCGAATGCAAAAATTATAGGGGGTAGCATTGCAAAACGACGAATATAAAATATTGCAAATGCACAGAAAAAAATATATTAAAAAAATAATGGAAGATATTTATTGGTGAGTACCTGACCAGGTGGATATTAGACATGGAAAAAGGAAACAGACTTTTTTGCTAAAAGAGATACTAGAGGAAAGCTGTAGATATCAATGATATGATATTATATTTATAGATTCTAAACAACCATTTGATAAAGTTAAATAACATAATAGAAGTAATTAGAACCCAACGACTAAGATGGCTAGGACATACACAGAAGAGTCCACAGGGTAGACTACCGAAAATGCTACTGTCAAGTACAATAGAAGGACGACAGTGAAGACATCCACTCAGAACAAGGTGCAAGATGGATGTAGAAAATGGTCTAAAAAGACAACGTTACAAATTGCCGGATAACAACAATGGACAAGAAGGGATGGAGGAGGACGGCCAATCAAGCCATGGGCTTAGAAGCCTCGACGCACTATTTATTATTATGGGCTATTCCATGAACATACGACTGTCTTAGATTATCGCGACAACGAATATTTTAGTAAATTAGGAAATGGTTGAAAGCTCGAATAAATGAATTTTAAAGTCAAAAGGCAGATATCGAGCACTGAACTTAATTAAATCTTGCCCAAGTATACTTTCGCTCAGAAGAGCATCCTCATGGGCATTTCGTCAATAAAAAGAAGGTATCTTCGAATGTCATTTAATTATTATAGATCATTTTGGTGGCAAACTTAAATTAACAACTAACTACACACTGAACAAGGGACAAACATATAAATTAAATTGCCAGTAGGTTCTCAGTATTTTAGCGTGCAACATAAGAAGTGCGAAAGTAAATGGCTCTAATAATTGTTCCAATAAACAACAATGTATTTTGCAATTTACTTTCGTTCTTCTTATTTTGCACAGTAAAATATTCGTTGTCGAGATAATCCACAACAGTCGTATGTTCGTGGAATAGCGTATATTATTTTATGACAATAAACAACATACATTATGTCTATTTTAATAAAAAATATCAATGAAAATTTTAGAATTGTTTAATTTAGCATTAAGTTCCTCTATTAGTAATTTCTGTGTAATATAGGTACTTATATTCACATTTCAAAATTATACGTTGAGTTTGTTTGATGTTAACTATCGATACTGTGTACTAAAATATTTAAAATGTTTTCGTTTGACTGGTAATTTATACGCTCTTTAATAAAGTATAATTTGTAGCTTAGAAGGTAAAAAATAAATAATTTTGTGAACATCATAAATTATTTTGTACCGGCGCGGCGCATAATTGAGATCTAAATAACAAGTGTGCTACTGGTTAAACAAATCAAAAAATAATCATACAGATCATTTGATTTTTTTTAAGAATTTATAGCGGTGGACACCAGTTTGAACTATTTTTTAAATGTTTTAAAATAATGGCGTATTTTAGGTTTCGAATCTATTTAATAATACTGCGTTAGAATACAACTAGAAAATACATTTTATTAAAAGTGTTTTTTAGTTTGATCTGAAAGGTACAAGAAAGTAATGACACAGCAGTTCTTTGTATTATGTGATTAACGCCTCTTTAAATTTAAAAAACTTTAATTATGCCCAAACCATCTTAACCTTTCTCCATTATCTTAACCATCTCTTTTTATTTTGGTATCGGATGGTGTACAACATCCTTAATGTTATCTTTTCTTTTCTATTAATTCATCTAAGTTTGATCTTGTCACAGTTCTAAAGAATTTTCCCTTCAGTTTCATTTAAATCTTTCTTGCACACAACATATCCCTTGGTTCGCAGCACTTCCCAAATAAGAGTACAACCAGGATATTAACAAGGTGGCAATTTGTTCCTTAGTGGTGGCAAGATGTACTTAAGGAACTTTAATCATAAAAGACGTTTTTTATAAGCCAGGATGGAGTAGTAAATAAATTTATATTAAAGACTATTATCTAAAGCTTTACCAGTTGAAAAAAAAAGTAGAAAAGAAGCAACAACAAAGCAAACATTTTGAACAACGAATCTGTTTTGAAGATAAGTCAATAGAAAACGCCAGTGCATATGCCTGTTTAGGCATATCATAAAAGTAAGCAATGAAAATCAAAATGGGTTGATGAGTGGGCCTATTTGAGTAACATGGATAACTGTTAGGTAATTAAAGAATTGCGAGATTCTTATACAGTTTAAATCTAAAATACCTATGACGTATATTTGGCCTGTCTATAGACACAGATTGAAAATATTGGCCCTTACTAACTAAAACATCCCAAAGAGTCATAAAGCGGCGAGTAATTTTAGGATTTTTATTGCTCAGAAGCAGAATGAAACCATAAGTAAAGCCTGGGTTTCCTCGAAAGCGGCACCAACAAACTGCGACCGCAACACTGCGATGAATTACGTCAGATTACGGTGAAAAATTCAAGGTTCTTCACTGCGGCAATGGAATGTGCAAACTCAGCAAGCGGTGGCTTCCAACGCATCCTTGGAAACCACCGCTATTATTTTTCGTGGTACAGTTTTTTATGACGTCATTCATCGCAGTGTTACGCTCGCAGTTTATCGGTGCCGCTTTCGAGGAAACCGAGGCTTAAGACCACAAAAACGATGGAACGGCATCTTACTGGACGCAAATTGAGAAACAGCCGAAATCACGCCTATACAAAAAAAAAGAAGAAAAAAGTAAAACAATATTCAGACTGTAGATATTAAGAGCGTAGGCGCAAATTTTCGGACCGATGCTTCTTAAAAGCATTAATTTTTTTCGAATCATGAGAAAACTAATACATATTTTTGAAAAATTTAAACGCAGAATGAAAGATTACATTATTACCGAGGACCGAAAGTCTCTGAAACCTTCTATAATCTTTAGGCCGAAAACCGGCTGAAAAGTTCGGCCGAGGGCCGAAAATTCCTTGGAATAAACAAAAAGTTTCTTTTGAATGAGATTTTGAAATTAAAAATCACTAAATTTTTACTTTTTTTCACTCCTGTAACTTGTTAAAAGAAACATTATAGAAGTTTTCAGAGACTTTATTTTTATATTGGCATACACATTAGTGATTCAGCCAGTCACAACATACATATTATAGCCCTAACTAACCTAAATAATCCTAACTACCCTAAGCGAATATTCGAAATAAAAATCAATAATTATGTCAAAAGGAACATTAACTGGGACACACACTTCTCGTCCAGGGACCCATCAAGACATTTTCATACAGCAACACAAGACTAGGCCACGGATAAAATAAGGTAAATTTACAAAAGGTTAGATATAGGTGTCAAACACTAACTAAACCCTAAGTTACTATTATAATACAATTTTACAATTTGTGAGAAAGTCAATAAGTAACCTAAATATTTCTTCCAATCCCACAGTTATCAAATACTCTATATTAAGAGGAAACAGTAGCGATCAACAGGTAGCGAAAACGCGTTCCAAGATTGCGGCTGTAATTATGAATATTTTTTCGAGATATTTGGCACACGTATTCGTAATATAATAAAGAATGGCGGTACAGAGCCCAATTTTAAAAATATATTAATATGTGAAAATTACTCTGTAATTAAATACAATATTAAAAAAACGAGCCTGTACCGCCATTAAGAAGAACAAAAAAATACACTTTCTTCAAATAAATTTTTTATCCGATGCCTAGATTTTGTGTCATTTTGGAACTACTAAATTTTTTTATTTCATTAGTAGTTCCAAAATGACACAAAATCTAGGCATCGGATAAAAAGGTCTATTTGAAGAAAGTGTATTTTTTTGTTCTTCTTAATGGCGGTACAGGCTCGTTTTTTTAATATTGTATTTAATTACAGAGTAATTTTCACATATTAATATATTTTTCAAATTGGGCTCTGTACCGCCATTCTTTATTATATTACGAATAAGTGTGCCAAATATCTCGAGAAAATATTCAAAATTACAGCCACAATCTTGGAACGCGTTTTGGCTAGCTGTTGATCGCTACTGTATCACCTTGAGAGGAGATTGCAATCCCAAAGTTAAAAAACTATTATATAATTTATTTGATTCTTGTATGTTTTTAATGCATCCAAAAACTTCAGAGACTTTCGGGCCTCGGTAATAATGTAATATTTCACCCTGCGTTTAAATTTTTTAGTTTTCTCAGGATTCGAAAAAAAAAACGTATGTATTTGAAAAGCATTGGCCCAAAATTTATTACGCCCAATTACACTCTTAACGAAAATTATCATCCATTAGATACCTACATAATTCAAATGCTTAATTTAATATGATATGATAATCTATTTTTGGTTATAAAAACTAAATAGTAGAATTATGAAAAATAAATGTACAGTATAAACCCTAAACTGGCGCAGTAAGACGCTGCACTATGGAGGCTCATGTTGAATGAGGCGCGGAAAAATTGTCTATTATTAACGGCCTTAATACGCGCTCATCCAGGCAACTACTTTACGGTCTGCTAGTTGCTCAACATGTGAAAATTCCCCGGGGGTTTACACCGTCACTACTTCCCCCCGCAGATTCGTTCTTACAGTATACTCGTAATAGTTTTCGGTTCCATGAAACCATCAAATATTAAAAACGTCAATTTGAAATGTCATTTGAGTTTCGTAAATTGTTTATTTTATTTGTTTGACCTTTATAGTAGTTCTGTGTTTCTTACAACGGGACAACTAATGTGACGTGATAATATATTATTACAGATGGATTAATAGCATTATAATATAGGGTGTGTCTGCGAAGCCCTTATAGCAGCTTAAGATAGAGACCAGTGGAGAAACACTGTTAGGAATATTGGAAGAAATCACGATCCTCAGTAATGGGGAAACGACAGGAGAGAGAGAGAATATAGGGTGTGCCAAAAGTAGCGGGATGGTTGAATATTTCGCGAAACGAACATCGGATGAAAAAACTGGAAAACACCTGTTTAGCATTTTTCAAAAATCTATCGAGTAACACCAAACACGACTCCCCACTCCACCCCCTGGCCCCTTGGAGTGGGGAGTAATTTTAAAATCTTTAAGTAACTTTTATTCGAGACTTTTTTCACATTAGTGATAGATGGCGCTATAATCGAAAAAAACCATTTATTCTTATATCCTAGGAAAGTTATGGAAAATTTTGGAATTTGAAGCCAAATAAAAAAATAAAAACAAGTATTTAATATTTTTAAAAATCTATCGAATGACACCAAACATGCCCCCCTCTAAGGTGGGATGGAGGCGAGTGTAACTTGGAAATTATTAATAGATATCCCCATTTTTATTGCAGATTCTAATTCTACAAAACATTTTTAAAAAGCTGTATTCACTACCATAAAAATTACACTCACAAAATTGGTCGTTTTTGATGTTTCGAATTTCCTAAACCAGTTATCCGATTTCACAAGATTCCGAGCACCAGAAGCGCTCTCAGATTCAGTAGAAGGTATATCTATCAATGGAGAAGTTTTGAACAACTTACGTTTTGCAGACGATACAGTAATAATAACAGATAACAACAATGATTTATAGAACGTAATGCAACGCCTTAACCCTTAAACGCCCAACCTTTTTTAGGTTCCATGTACGCCCAAGGGTGGGTAAAAAATGTCCACCTCGAAAATACCTAATATATTTATTGAGAGTTGTTGGAAATAGATTAAACTTAAGAATCTTATGCTTAATAAACACAGCATCTTCTAAAATATTAATATAAACAATTTACAAACCTTACAATTAAATTACAATGTACATCAAAATTAAAATACCAGTAAAAGCCAGTAATTCTGATTTGCCGATTTTCTCCACATTCTTCCTTTCAGCCTCCTCATTGGCGGATAATTATGTCGATTATGTAACTATACGTCGATAATTATATGGATTATGTTCCTACCAACGAGAAATTATATAGAAACCTTTAGTAACAAGTTTTACCAAGGGTGTACTTTTTATGCCCACCCATATTTAGCTCAAGATATTAATTTTATTTTCAAAAATATCGGTAGAACCAAATTAACATTCGATAAAGGGCTGTCTTTTTAACAATAAATAATTTTTTTAAAATGTTTGAACACGTAATAAATATGTTACAAGGGAATACGCATTAGGTGGACATTTTTTACCCACCCTTGGGCGTTTAAGGGTTAATGAACGCTGACATTAGTACGGACTGAAGATGAATTTAAAGAAAACTAAATGCATGATCATAACTAAATCAGCACACGTAAACATCAAATTAACTATTGAAGATACTGTGATTGAGAGTGCGAATAACTAAAAATACTTAGGAACATGGATAACATCAATCGCTCACTGATTTCTATAGTGGCACAACCGCAAAAATGAAGTTCTGAGATAATTGACCATGAAGTTTCGTGACATCATAAAATACCATTCAAAATTACAATTTATGGATAAGAGGTCGAGAGAAGAAACCAAATACTTGTCAATGAATGGTTATATATTACTTTTTTTTCCATTGTATGAATTTCGAGAACTTTGATATATATATATATATATATATATATATATATATATATGCCAGTATTGAATTCAAGTTTTATAGTGTTTTGGCAAAAGTGGTCGTTCGTAAGTAGTGGCATAAAAAGTTCATAAAATAAACGTTTTTATTTTTTAATTTGTTAATCATGTTTTTATTCCAAATAAAGATATACTATATGAACACAACAATATTTTTCTTACTAATAACTAAAAAAGAATTTTAAAATGATTATCACTTATAGAAAAACTTTGTTTATAGAAACAAGAATAAAAACGTGGAATGTAAGTTGATGTAAAATTCACTTTGAATTTTATTAATTATTGCATTATATCGAATAAGATACATTAGATCTTCATAGTTTTTTCTGGAAATTAAAATTTTATTTTGATAGACCATATTAAGTTCAATGTCTTTAAAAGAGAATATTTTGTTAGGATTTATGGTTCGTATTTCTTTGAATAAGTTGACCATTTTAAAATAAAATTCATTAAAGGAAGTTTTATACAGGATAATGCTATGATTATCCTTTTCGATTTTCAGTATTGAAACATCACTTAACAAAGACTTCTCCCTAAAGACCTAAAGTATCTAATACATAAAGTCGAAATGAAAAATACTTTATACACCCATGCTTTTGTACCTTGTTTAACAAAATAAAAAACATTGTTATTGGTTCTTCCACCACTCTTTGCTACATTAACCTGTTCCATCAATGCAATTGTAATATTTAGCTGATTGGAAATGTCTCCCAAATCCCAGTATAACTTAAAAACGCTCGTCTCTCTTCTTCTGTGCATATCCGGTACATGTTTGCCTACATTTTGTGATGTCACACGGATCTTTAACTGGTCTGGCTGGAACGTCTATCTTCCTGTTGTACATTCTACATTTGATAAGAGTTTCACAGGCCTTTAATTCTGTTTTGTATCCACTTTCTACATTCTTCTTCTTGTTACATTCTGAGTGAAATATAAGAAAAAGTAAACCTATACTGACACAACTTTGTTCTTTCATGGCATAAAGTAAAGTATTTAAATTAAAGTAAATTCTATACCGACACAACCTTATATTTTGGTGACACAAAGAGTATGTTTTTGCCAAAAAATTCATTCCATACTAGCACAACTTTTATTGTGCCGGTATAGACTAAAAAATAATATATTTTTATTGAAGGTTATAAAAATTAAAAAGTGGCATAACATTAGTTTTATGAAAATGTGCTGGTATTCCACGTAGAAGCAACACAAACACACCTAAAGTCAACGTCATATTAAATATGTGACGGTATAGTGCTGCCGCTAATGGAGGGAAATATGCACGTGGTACAACTTTATCTAGGGGATTCTATTCAAGCTACCTTTATGCCGGTTTCTTTCAATTATAAAGTGAAATTTCGTGATTTTTTGGTAGTGGTTATCACAAAACACCATTTTCTGAAAATGTGTCATTATAGAACTCAGTGAGCGAAATGTAGACCAAACCAAAGAAATTAAGACACGTATTGAAATAGCACGTGCATCATTTTCTTTGTTGTCGGAATATAAGGTTAGAACTACGCCTAAGGATGCTTCGATGTTACGTGTTCTCTACTCATCTTTATGGCTTGGAAGCGTGGACGTTGAAACAAGTCCATTTGAATAAGTTGGCCGCCTTTGAATTTTGGTGTTACAGAAGAATCCTACGAATATCATGGATTCAAAGAATCTCGAACCTGGAACTAACTAGAAGGATAGGAAATTAACCGAAAATAATACTAACTATCAAAAGCCGAAAATTTGAGTACATTATTACAACTTATTATGCAAAGCAAAACCCGAGGAAAGCGAAATGTGGGAAGACGAAGAACATCCTGGCTTAAGAACTTACGGGAATGGTTCGAATGCAGTAGTGCAGAGCTATTTAGAGCGGCAGTCAACAGGGTCCGCATTGCCATGATGATTTTCAACCTTCGATAGAAGATGAAACTTAAAAAAGAAGAAGTTATCCGATTTAAGTGATTTTTTTTTAATGTTTAATAGCTTTATTGTTGCTAGACAGGTAAATTGTCACTGTAGACCGGGTGCACCAATCAAACTAGTTTTTTTCTCAAAGCTCACCACACCAATGGAATATTCTGGCAATTATAAAATACTGAAATTAAAACCCAACTATAGCCTTAGGTTTTCTTAACATTCTGTTTCTTGATTAAAAATATTTAAAATTAAAGCTGCAATCTTAGAACGCGTTTTTCGCGCGCTGATGTAGCTTCTTAATGTACAAACAGGGGCCATTGCAATAAAAGGGTTTTAAGTCATACGATTGTGGCCTTTATATGAAAATAATGTTTATTTTATTGCTGAACAACAAAATAGTATGAAATATGGTTACATGAAGAATGTGATTACAGTGGAATCAATATTTGAGACTAATCATAATATTTTCTATTGTGTTGTTCTGAAGCTATTTCCTTGTGGCATTTTTATGATTAATTATTTATATGGGAAATAAGCCACAATTAAAATGAAAAAAATAATTTTATTAACGTTTCGACGCCCAAATCGGGTGCCGTTGTCAAAATACAAAATATTACTAAAATAAACTAAAGTGTTGTTGCTAAGCAAAAAAATTCTTCTAATAATTTATTTAATCTCACTCATTTATATTGGCAATTCAGACATATATTATACATTTTAAAGTAGAAGACTTTAAAATGATATTGCCAATATTTATGAGTTGAGAGATCTCAAATATGTCAACACGCATGGGATAATGAACATAGAGTTCAGTGGAGAGATTCAAGTATAGTCCTGAAAGAATCAGATAGTAAAAAGAGAAAAATCAAAGAAGCGGCTCTAATTATGCTAAATGAAACCAATTGTGTCGCAAATTCCTCGGTAGAATGCAGTAGGATGTGGTTACCCATACTGAAAGAGGAAGTCAATAGAAAGAAAATACCAAGATTAGTAAGTCAATAATATCGAGCTAGTATATATTTTAGTATTACTTATATCTAGTATTATTAATATTATTTATAATTTAAACATGTTACAAGTCAGAATTTGGTATTATTTTTTGAGAGTAAATTAATGTAAGACCAAATACTTACGATGTCGGGATAGTATCACAGGGTTTTTCCTGGTTTTCCCTTGTGATTTACTATGAAGTCTCTAACGCGAGAATTTTACTGTCGTTGCATTTGGTTGTCTTTTTAAAGACATATCACACGCTATAATTTTTTATGACGGATATTCTTGAGTTGGGGTTAATTTCATGTAATCGAATGAACTATCTTTCAGTAAGTCGTCCCAGGAACGCAACTCATAAATATTGGCAATATCATTTTAAAGTCTTCTACTTTAAAATGTATAATATATGTCTGAATTGCCAATATAAATGAGTGAGATTAAATAAATTATTAGAAGAATTTTTTTGCTTAGCAACAACACTTTAGTTTATTTTAGTAATATTTTGTATTTTGACAACGGCACCCGATTTGGGCGTCGAAACGTTAATAAAATTATTTTTTTCATTTTAATTGTGGCTTATTTCCCATATAAATAATTAATCATTTTCTATTGTATCACCTAAGGCTAATCTCTCGACTCCAGGACTAAATTGCAGCAGTCTGAGTCTGTTGTATCCGTATGTCATAGTTTTAGTGATAGAGAAAAGAATAGAAGGGTCTAACATGCAAAGAATGGCTGTAGTGGCAACAGCTACAACCGTTTTATTCTTATAAAAATGATCTGATGAATAAATTGACCAATACCAAGAATAAGAAGAAAAGTCCACAGAGAAATAAAAAAACAAAGAAATATGATCTAAGAGGTACTAATGAATTAAGAGGTCAAGTATTTCCTGACTGCTAATACAGAACGTAAGTTTTGCCAAGACGTTTCTTAGAGAATTCTAGAGGCAAAATCACTAATAAATAAATATAATACCTATGAAAGGCTTCCCTTAAGTACAATTCATCAGTGGTTCGTGGTTCACTGTAAATCTCGTAAGTCTTCTAGCCATAGTCTTTTAAGTCTTTTTATAAAGGTTGGTAGTATAGTTCTTAGTTCTCATAAGTAGGTATCACTTCATTTACATATATTTTCAGCTCAATATTTGGTATATATTATGAGAAGAGCACTTGAAGTATGGGAAAAAGGCATCTTAATAAAGGGTCATAAATAAAACAAGCTACGTCTCGCAGATGACACAGCTTTCTTGCAAATAGTCAACCAGAACTGATTGATCTTATACGATGGACTAATGGACTGGTTGAAAACGAAAGTCAAATACTAGGCAAAGATAACAATAATCCACACATAACCACAATTGACCGGTTTGAGGTTGTGCACACAACATAACATTAATTCTAAATACATATTTATGTATGTTATATATTATATAGTAACAGAACCTTATTTTTATTTAGCTTACATTTCTGCTTTTTTATGTATTTATTTTTTACAGGTTTACTATTTTCAATGTGAATAAACAGTTATTTTATATACTTTTTTATTAGTTTTATATTTTCGACACCCCGATACTAAAACCTGACTACGCCCATGTGAGTAACGTATATAGATTGATTCTATCTGATAGAGAATTAGAATAAATATTTAGATTTACTTAAATTGGTTGTTCTATTATGTGGGCTTAATGGTGAAAGTTGAATATTATCAAGTATTTGCTTTAGTTGGTGATCATACATTTTATGGTTGTACTTGTGATTGATTTGGATCAGGCTGCAGTTGTGCTTGATGGTAAATGTGGTTTATTGTTTCAGGTTAATTCCCGACAGTTAACATTTTAATGACCACAATGCTTTAATTTACTGTTTTTGTAAATTATAAAAAATCGCTGCATGTCATATTCACTTAAAATAAATATTTTATGTGAATAATACTTATATTAGGCCAGGCCAATAAATGACCGGTTTGGAGCATGACCCATATCTGCGCCAATGGAGAATTAAAATTCTTAAATTCTGTAATTCCTACATGTCAAAGAATGCGCAATAACTATCTCTGAAAACCTACAAAATTTAGTTGTTACGTCAGAAAAAGAAGAAGACTTGCAAAATAACCTACGGAGGCCGGTAAACACGGTATGAAGATCAATACATACAAATCAAAGACTATGGTAATCTCGCAAGTACATCTCGTAATAAATATAGAAATTTTTAGTGGGTGAAATAGAGCAAGTGAACCATTTCCAATACATAGGCGTTACAATTGAAAATAATGGAAGGCAGGACAAACCTATTGCACAAAGAATTAGTAAGACATCAAAACTATTCCATGCAATAAAAAATATCTTCTTAAACAAGAAAGAAATTATAAGGAAACCCAAATTAACTGTGTTTGAAACCATGTATAGACCAGTACTTACATAAAAGTGCCAATCATGGATATTAACAATAAAACTAAAGAGCAAGACAGAAGCCCTAGGGATGAAATATTTACGAAGAGTTAGAGGAGTGACAATGAGAGACATAATACGAAACACATAGATATATACGGACAAACGAAATCAGTTGATACTTGAATATATTGAATAAAAACAACTAAATTGGTGGAAACAGGAAAATAATGAAAGACAACATACCGGTGAAGAAAAGAAAGGAAGCCAGCATACAAAAAAAATAAAATAGGGGAAGATCTAGAGAAGATTGGGATACAGCAGTCGCGAAATTCATTCAAAGGAAGGGAAAACAATAACAGAAGCAAACAGATTAGCACATAACAAGAAACAATGGTCAACGTACGTGTCAGTCCCGACACTGAAAAGTAAAAGGGACTCAAAAGACATAAAGATAATATGTACCTATATATTAATAATTTTCTGTTACAACTTTGTTCAAAACCAGCCTTTCCTCTCCCATCAAAGTTTAAAATATTAAGAAGCTTGGTTTAAAATGTCATTCAAATAATTGGAAATTTATGAAACGCTGCTCATCGGGTGGAAACTTTTTCCTTTACCTGACATTTCAGCAGGAAAAGGCATTAAAAAGTATGGGATTCTTGATTAAATTTTAATTCTTAGAACTCTCGGTTAAACGTGTACAATACATTAAATTTGTATATCCTTTTCTAATAAGTACGGTGAGTCAAATTAGTAGATTATATTTTTATGTGACTAAATTTAATTTAATCCTATGTTATGCTATTTATTTTCCTATTTTTACTCGAGGTATAGTTTTAAGAACTTAAGTTGAAAAGCTTAAAGTGGGAAGGTTCTAGGGGATTGTCTGTATACCATAGTATTTAAAAAACTTTACAATAAAGTAAACAATTTTAGTGGAATTGTATGTAGTACATACTAAGGATTCCCACAGTTTTAACTGTATTCCTTCAATCAACCGTTCGCTTCAGATGTTTCTGTTTTGCCAGTCCCCTTTCTGTAGATTTTTTCTGTCTACTGCTTCGTCCACTTCATCTCTGAAGGATCTTCGGGGTCTGCCTCTCTTCCTTCTTCCTATCGGGCTTAACTCTGTTATTCTGTTTATCCAAAGATTTTGGTCTGCTCTTCTGACATGTCCGTACCAGATTAATCTCTTCTGTTCGATGTAGTCTATTACATCTAAAAAACGAGTGTAAGTATTTTCCACATGTTTTTCTCATTAACAGTCACAATTTTAACCTTTTTTGCATTAATCTAACGTGGAAATACTTCATTCTAAGCAATGAAGATGTTCTGAATTAAAACGAAAACGTTTTGCACGACATTTTATGAAGTTCTTTAATAAACGATTTTATACCACTATAAAACTTGAAGTTTTTACTTCTGTATAAGTTTTTTAAACTATGGTATACAGCCAACTATTGGAATTTTTCCATTGATTTTATTATATCTAAGTTCACTCCCATTCTTGTCTTAATCTCCATGTTATTTATTTTCTCCTTCTTCTTCTTATCTCTTCTTGTTAATCTGCAGCTTCTCCTTAGGAATTCCATCTCTGTCGCTCTTAATTTGCTTTTGATTTTCTTATTTTTTGTCCAATTTTCACCCCCATAAGTGAGGATACTTCTTGTCATGGTATTATATTTCCTTCTTTTTGTTTTTATGCTGACGTTCTTATCCCACATACCGGGTTCAATTTTCGTATGCATTATTTTATTTGTCCTAGTCTATTTTTATATCTTCTTCCGTTGTTCCTTTGTTTACTATCATGAAACCTAAATACTTGTACTTATCGGTATCGGTTTCTCATATTTGCTCACCTTCGTCTATTTTGCGCTGTTTTATTTCTGTATTCTCCGTTTTTAGGTATTCACTTTTCATTAGGTTATTTCCATCCCAGTCTTTGTATAATCGCGTTTCAATTTTCTCATCATATAACCGGGTAAATATTTTAAACAGGGTAGGGGATGTGGAGCAACCCTGTAGTAGTTCTTTTGTCGTCTTAAATTGACTGCATATGCTATTGCCCATTTTAATAGCTACTTTGTTATTCTTGTAGAGTGTTTATACTGATTTTATTAATATACTTGGAACTTCGATGTTTTTCATTGCTACCCATAGCTTGGTTCTAGGTATCGAGTCACATGCCTTCTTAAGATCTTCAAAAGCCAGAGGTTCTATCTTTCTCAGAACCTTTTGTTTTTGACTTGTTATGTCCATGATATTTTTAGAATTCTTCTATACACCCACAATTATAATGATTCCAGTTTTTTCATTGATGCAGCATTCAAGGTCCAAGCTTCCATTTCATAAAACAGTGTCGACAAAACGTAGCACATAGCCAACCTAACTCTTAGCTCCAACTTCAAATGTCTTGTGCAGAGCACTTTTATCATTTTGTTAAAATTGGCTATAGCCTTTTCTATTCTAATTTTGATTTCCTGTAAGTAACCTTCTGTGGAGTTGATCATTGTTCCAAGGTATGCATATTGGTCTACTAAGTTCGATATTGGATCCGTTTATGAAGAGATTATCGTTACTTCTTTGAGTTTTTGATATTTTCATAAACTTTGTCGTCTTCACGTTCATTGTTAGACCGTATTCTTGTCCAAACTCCGCTATTCTGGTCACCAGCCTCTGAAGATCCCCAATATTTTTAGCTAAGATGACAGTGTCATCTATTCTGATTTTGATTTCCTGGAAGTAATCACCTGTGGAGTTAATCATTAGTTCGTTCATACTCGTTCGACAATATATCTTGGAGTTTCCGATATTCTTATAATTTGTAGTTTTGACTTTTATTGCTAGACCGCATTCTTGTCCAAACTCCGCTACTCTGGTCACCAGCCTCTGAAGATCCTCAACATTTTCGGCTAAGATGACAGTGTCATCCGCATATGTAATGTTAATGGAGACTACATTTACCTTTATTCCTGCTGTTTCACCCTCAAGAGCTTTTTTCAAAATATCTTCCGATTAGGCATTAAAAAGGATTGACGACAACACGCATCCCTGTCTAATCCCACGCCTGATTTCACTTTCCTCTGACAGCTGTTCGTTAATATGTACTTTTGCTCGTTGCTTATAGTGTAAATGCCACAAAATGCTGAGGTCATTGTAGTCCATCTTCTTTGATTAAGGAAATGCTTTAATTGTTCATGTCGCACTTTGTCGAATGCTTTATTATAGACAATAAAATACGCACATCTATACGTTGATTGACGTCCAGGCACCTTTGTATTAGTATATTAAGTGAAAAAAGTACCACAATACCTCACAATTTAATAATCCAGTGTCAACAGTGCTTAAGAGTTAAAGACAAAAAAGTTATGTGATAAAATAACTGTTGTCCTACCCAAAACGGAAGCCTATGACTAGTACTAGAAATTCTCAATTAATGAATCGATGTATCTTTGGAAGATAAATATTGCGAGTTTTCGTTTTTCTAAATAGAAGCGTTCTGGAGCTGTTTAAAAAAACTATATACAAAACGCCATCTTTAAAGGGCTCTAGCTCCCTTAGGAAGCATTTTCGGACTAGATGAATTGGGTTAAATTATCTTCAAATTATCTGAGGAATCTCCGGTCTTCGTTTGTCGGGAGAGTTTCTGTACACCCTGTATATTCGGTTATGGATGACTTTAAGTAGCATTTTTAGTGCATGGGACATCAAGCTAATGGTGCGGTAGTCGCCGCATTGTCTTGCATTTTTCTTTTTGGGGAGACAAATAAAATTCGACGCTAAACATTCTTTGGGTAATATGCCTGAGTTATAAATTTTGTTCAAGAGTATCACTAAAACATCAATATGCTGGTCTCCTTACTTACTTTTTAATTCGTTATTTCTTTGTATCCTCTTTCATTATTCTTTAAATTTCTGCTTTTTGTAATTATGTTTAGAATTTTCTCTATCATATAACTTTTCTATGCTTGTATTCTTTTATAACCTAGAACATTTTGTAAAGTCATATGTTTGGTATTTTTGATGCTTTTCCAATTTATTTTTCAGACTTCCTTTTTAATTTTTGTTGATATTAAGTATTGGTTTTAGATATTGACTTTTGTAATCTTCTTTAGTTTTATTATTTTTAAAGATTCAAAATACATCCCATACAACCTATTTTGCAGGCCTGGAGATCATTTTACCTTTGAACCTAAATATAAGATTTATTTGGCTATGTTTAGAGTCAATATCTGTTCCAAACAATAGCAAAAATATTATTTTGGAATCGTTAATTTATTAAAAGTAATATTTAGTTTTAATATATTTTTGGTTTCCTTTTCAAAAATTTCAATGTTGATTTTTTTAGTTATTAACTTACAATAAGTTTCATTTTTTTAAATATTCATTTAAAACGTGGTAAATACAGTTTTCTTTTCAGAAAGAAATGTTTTGACATTAAGAGCCATTAAATACTGAACATATTTACAATAATTTCAAAATATTCCACATTTTTGTCTACGAGTGTATTGAATTTTAATATTTTATTTAATCATATTATATATTTACATAAATAAACACAATAACCTCGAAATTAATGTGTGCAATAAGAGGCTAATTACCAATAATGGAAAATAGACCTCGATGTTACAAACAGAACAAAATACCAAACAAACTACTATACACTAGCGCCAAGTCTGAGAAAAACAGAGTGGTCCAAAGGAAACTGGATAAAAAGCATAAAAGTGGGATAAACGCAAAGAGAGACATCTACGAGCTATAATCGAAAATACCAAATGGGATAGAATAAGAAATGAGACAATAAGATGCACAACCAAACAAGAACCAATAATAAACAAAATAATAAAGAGACAATGAAACCGGTATGGACATCGGATGACAATGAAACCCAGTATGCTAACGAGAAAAATTCACGAAGCAAGAAATATCACAAAGAAGAAAAAAAGGGAGACCGAGGAAAAAATGAATAAATAAAAAATTAGTAGATGCGGCAAAGGTTAAAAAAACGCTTGAAGAAATGAAAATAATAGGACAAGACACAAAAGAATGGAAGATATGAGGAATATGTAGCATAACGAAACACAAATCTGACACCTGAACGGGTATAATGAAAGAGAGAAAGAAAGAAAGATATTTATTCATTTTTTATAGTTTAAGCTTTCGCATTTATTACATTAAAGTAAAGCAACTAATTAGCCAATAGAATAAGACAGAAAGCTCATCATATACCTATTTTCCAGTTTAATTTAATCTAAAATGATAACGTTTGAACTCTAAACTTCTACAGAGAGCATTTTCAATTTTGTCGATGATCGCTGAAGCTCTCACAATCCTAGTAAAGAAAAGAAAACTCATACGCCTCATGAAACTCTTTATTCGACCAAAAATACTCGAGAATATAAAGTCTGATTCTAGGTAAGCAACAACCGTAACACTGTTATTAATATTGATGGAAATATGTTTCAAAATACCTGGAGCTCGCAAGGAAATTTATATATATATATGTTGGAACTCTGGGAATTCTTTGTTGGCAAAATGTTAGCGAAATAGTTCTATCAGCATTGCTGGAGACGTATAAAAGGAAATTTATCGAAATCGCATATTTACTACGTTATTTTTACTACATCTGCAACAACTGTTCCTATTCATAGAATTTTTAAATTATTTTTATTAATTTCTAAACTATAGAAAAGTAGAGGCGTTCGATATACATAGTAATAATTTATTGTATTATACCACCTTCCTGTAAACTGTCAAAAAATCGTGCTGGCCAACTATAATCTGACAGATTCAATTTCTGTTACTTTGACAGTGAAACTGGGTTAGGTTCGTTAGAGTTTATAAATTTTAATAATCAGTCGTATTTACTTGAATAAACTTAGTTCTTTCAAAAGCTATTTTAATATTATATTTTATTTTTGGTTTGGAAAGAATTTATTTAATTAAAATAAGTCAATAAAATTTTTAAGTAATCATCTGTCAATATGGTTAACTTCTGTCTATGAGTTTGCCAAAACATATTACGCTGTCTTTTCAATCATAATGTATAAAATTACAGATTAGTATATTTTTACGAATGTACATTTATTTGCAGATAATGTCTGGAAAATGATCTGGATACCAAAATGATTTGAATTCAGTGAGTTGACTTTCATATAAGTCACTTAATGCAGCTGACATAAACGACATTTTTTAAATTCCTGCTACTATTTACGCCCGGCAGCTTTAACATGGAGCAATTCATAGGTACCGCCCATAGGTACATGTGAACATACTTTATGCATTTATTAAATGGTAATTAACACAACTAAAAAGTTCAAAATATTTACTGAAAAATATATTTACATTTTTTTTTAATCGCATAAACCTTTTTGAAAAATTTATATATACAGGGTGAAAGAATTGAAAAAGGAACAACATATTACATAAAAACAGTAGAAATACAAATCCTGGTAAACCGATTCTTCCGGTTCAAGACTTCCATAATATTCATCAAAAAAAGAACCTATATACATACCAAATTTGGTTGAAATCTGACGTTTCGTTCAAAAGTTATCGTGCTATTAGTCACATATGTATAGTCGCCATTTTGAATGCCCGCCATTTTTGTAAAAGTAACAAAACTGAGATGGCCTCGTATCTAAATTTAAACCTTTATAGGTGTAGTATATGTGGTCCAAATTATATGCTTCTGCCATTAAATGCACAATAATTCTTATAATATTTGCACGAATCTGCCGCTTATAGGTACATGTGATGATACGTTTTGCATTTATTAAATGGTAATTAACATAATGGTAAATTGGTAAAACATAACTAAAAAGTTAAAAATATTTCCTAAAAAATATTTTTACTCTCTTTTTAATGGTGGTATTAAGTATCTGAAAAATTAAGACATACAGGATGAAAGAAATGAAAAAAAAAACAGCATATTTTTACATAAAAACCGGGAAAACACAACTTCTGGTAAACCGATTCTTCCGGTTCAAGACCTCGATCTTATACATAAAAAAATATATATACCTAATTTGGTTGAAATCTAAAGTCTCGTTCAAAAATTATCGTGATATTAGTCGCCGTTTTGAATCCCCGCCATTTTTGTAAAAGGCAAAATCTGAGATGGCCTCCTATCTAATTTTGAACCTTTATATGTGTAGTATATGTGGTCCAAATTATATGTTTTCTCATTAAATGCACAATTCTTATAATATTTGCACGAATCTGCCGCACTACTTGTAAATGTTTTGTAACAATCAAAAAAGAGATTTTTAGTATTTAAAAATTTATATGTATTGTACCCTCGGAGATCGCTGGGAAAATTTACACTCAAAATAACAAAATTCAGTTTGGCAACACTGTGTGTATGTTGGTAGTAACATATCCCTTTTAAGATAAACGGAAATGTAATTTAGTCCAGACAAAATAATATATTTTTGGCCAACAAAAATGAGCTTTTTCAACCAAAAAATGTTTCAAATATGATGTGCAAAAAAATTTTTAATTGGGTTCTGTTAATGCTTTTTTGTCATTAAAGTAGAAAAAACTTTAAATTTCACTCATTAAATTTTATCGTCCAGTTATCGTCTTAATTATTTTAACTGTACTAATATCCGTCGACCAATTCTAAATGATTAATGGGTTGTTAATACATTTTATCTGTAGTGGCTTCTGGAATGTCTTAAAAATATCGAATTTTATTGATAACACACATATCCCACCGATCTTCGCTTCGACCATACCTACATTTATATAATATCTTAAATGAGTCTGATTTGGAAACTATCTCGGCATAAGGCTATTTAAAATTATATATATATATATATATATATATATATATATATATATATATATATATATATTGCATACTGATGTGATCTTGATTATTGATATGAGATAATATTCTTATATGTCATTTAATTTGATCAATGCATTAATCATAATCTAATTAATTTACCAGATCACATATCAATATGTTTTCAATCTCAGGGCGAATTATAAAATTAATTACTTACTCTCGTGGCTTCTAAGTATTTCTCAATGGTTCCTAATCGGGATAGGAAAGAAAAGAGTAAAATACTACACACATATGGGTTACAATTATAATCAAAATATTGTTTATTTTATTTAAATGGCAATCACTGCTTAATATTTGCTAGATCTTATTTTTCTTAAACATAACATTTACAAATGGGAATCTTATTTCCTTTTGGTTTCCAATTGAAAGTTTTTATTAACATTTAACTATTAGGATTTATTAGCAACAATTCTATTTAAGCTTGATGAAGCTTTTCTGATATTATTTATTATGTTCTTCAATTTATAATGTGGTATTTAATACGAAAAACCCATACATTCATGTCCAAACAAATGAGACTGACCTTTTTCTGGTGAACTGAGAATGTCTTCACACAAGACCCGTTTCCTGCTATCCTTGGCTGCGATCAAAACCTCGTCCTGGCTTTCAGTAATGTTCTCCTTTGAAAACTAGCTCGTATAGCTCTCGTTCCTGCTTCTGTCGTGATGCTGTATTCTACCTTTTTCGAAACTGCAATCAGCTACCGGGACACTCTTGGCTCAAGGAGGTTCTTTTACTCTCAACCTGGCCTACCTCTCGTTCCACGATAGATACTCCACACTCACGGAACTACACCGGCTTTCTCACTCTCCGTACACTACCGTCTACTACTGGACTTCACTTCTCGACAGCTCAAAACATTCTGCTCTCTATTTGTCATTCATTCCCCTACTTTCTAAATATCCCTTCCAGATTCACAAATCAACCTTCCACCACCAACTCTCATTCGCAGTATTCCTCAAAACCAATTTTTAATCTTTCTAAATATGTTTAATGGATTTCAAAAAAAAAACAGTTAATTCCCATTCTAAAATTACTTTTTACTATTTACAAAATTTAATGACCTATTATCTACTTCAACTGAGTCTTATTTAGCATAGGCTAATGATCGAACCTTCCGCGAACAACGATAATGACCTATTATCGATTTCCACTGAGTCTTATTTAGCATAGGCTAATGATCGAACCTTCCGCGAAAAACGATAATGGTACGCGCCATTCACTTTGTTTATTCTAAGCGCATTGTCCCGAGTTTCGTAAGCTTCTTCTAATCACTTCTTAAAATTAAATATAACAATTTGTTGTATACAGGTTGTTCTAAATTTATATGCCCGTGGTTGAGAAAATTGAAAATATTTTATATTAAATTGAATCTTGTTTATAATTATCAAAATTTAATTTTCATATCAAATAGAAATATAACAAATCCCCGCCTTGTATTCGGTAAAATTTATCTGCATTTTTAAATAAATTTTCTCGAGGCAAAACCAACTCCCTGTATATTTCCTTACTTTAATCTACGTCTTATATCCTAACTTACTATCTACTTCATGTAATTCTGTCTTTTATTCGTGATATTTGTATACATCGTGAATATTATAAATTCCTCGGATCTTTTCCGAGTTCCTGTGCCTCAACTCATAACTATTTATCCCATTTTCATTATTTACGATGTACGGGCCTTCGAAAACAGGCATCAACTTTGCGCAAATGCCCCCAGGAAGATTTGATACTCGTAATGCCCTCACGAGTACTTTTTCACCCTTTTGGAAAGTCACTGGTCTTCTTTTTCTATTTTGTTCCTGTCTTTGGATATATTTTTCGTTGCTTCGCCGTAATCTTCTCTGTACGGTTTCAATCACCTGTTGATATTCTTTTGGCTCTTGGTCTTCCCATGGCCTTATCGGCAGTACACCCTTCATGATGTATTCTGGGGTCTCTTTTGTTACTGTGCTCGGAATTGTATTTAGATACCTTTCTATTTCCGCCATTTTCCTGTCCCAGTGGCGATGTTGACCATCTGTTGCAATGCGAAGAAATTTCGTCACTTCCTGTATGAATCGTTCCGAAGGATTACTCTGTGGATGCCTGATGCTGACAAAATTTGTCTCTATTCCTCGTTCTCGAAGTTGTCCCTTGAAACGATCATTTCGGAAATACGTTGCATTGTCCAGTAGAATCTTTTTTGGTGTTCCTACTATGGCTATAAAATTGTCGATTTTTCTTAATATTTCTTCCCCCTTTGTGGTGCGGCAACTATATAATTTTATGTATTTTGAAAACACATCCACCATTACCAGAATATGTTTGTTCCTTTTAGTGGTCATAATTAGATCGCTTAACATATCTATTGCTACAATGTCTAGTTTGTTTCGGGCTTCAATATTTTTGGCAACATTTTCGTTTTTGAAATTCCGACTCTTATATTTTTGACATACATCGCACTTCTGGGTAATTTCCTTTGCAATGCGGTAATCCTGTCGGCTGATGTAATTTTCCCTAAAAACGAGCCAAACTTTTCTGCTACCGATATGCCCATTGTCCTCATGTAATTTCTTTATTATCTTTTCGGCCAATGTCTGTGTCACTAAATATAGTTCCTTTCCGTCTATTCTCTTAGAATATATGTTATTTTCTACTTCCGCTCTTCTTTTTTCTCTTTCCTCTAGGTCTTCCTGGTTTGTCCTTATCTCATTTAACGAATATATCCCTTCTTCTTGTATTAATCTATTTAGTCCCACCTGTAGAGTAATTGTTTCCTTTTTTCCGGTGTCCTCATCCCGTGTTAGAGCGTCGGCTATTATGTTGTCTTTCCCTTTTATATATCGGAACTCAAAATCATACTCCTGTAATAATAGAATGCCTCTATGTATTCTATTATTTACTAATCTATTCTTCATG
Source organism: Diabrotica virgifera virgifera (assembly GCF_917563875.1). Lineage (NCBI taxonomy): Eukaryota > Metazoa > Arthropoda > Insecta > Coleoptera > Chrysomelidae > Diabrotica > Diabrotica virgifera. Next base: position 208,557,874 of record NC_065446.1, on the reverse strand, counting down.
ATATGTACTAAAGCTGCATGGTCTGTTTCGATTGTGAATTTTGCTCCCAATAAGTAAAACCTCAATTTGTTTACGCAATATAGTACACTGGCAAACTCCAATTCTGTAACACTATATTTTCTCTCATGTGTTTTAGTCACTCGAGATATAAAACATATCGGCACTTCTTGGTCGTTTTGTATTTGAGACAGAACTCCTGCAAATTTTTGTATGGACGCATCAGTTCGGAGTATAAAAGGTAAATTGTAAATGGGGTGGTATATTTTCGTTCCTTTTGCGAATTCTCGTTTTAATGTTTCGAAAGCTTCCTCCTGTTCTTCTTTCCAATTCCATTTTATTCCTTTTTTAAGCAATTTTATCAGAGGGATTTCCTTTTGGCTCAAATCGGGAATCAGCTTTTTAAAATAATTTATCGTGCCAAGAAAACCTCTCAATGTTTTCAAATTCGTTGGTCTTGGGTATCCATCTATGAGCTTGACTCTGTCTTCGGCTAATCTTACTGTTTTGGTGTCCAATTGAAAACCCAAATAAATGACTTCTTTTTGAAAAAATTGACATTTTTCAATGTTTAATTTCAATCCCGCTGTGTCCAATTCTTCCAGAATTATTTCTATGTGTTCCAGATGACTCTGAGTATCTTGTGAAAAAATTAATAAATCATCGATATAATGAACTATGAAATCTTCATGGCGATTCAAAATGGTATGTAGAGCTCGGACGAGTGCAGCACAAGCACTCTGCAATCCAAATGGCACTACCTTAAACCGGTAGACAATACCATCAATAGAAAAAGCGGTGTAGTTTCTACACTTTTCAGCTAACGGTATCAACCAAAAACTGTGTTTTAAGTCAATTTTTGAAAATATGTGTGACCCGGTGATTCTTCCAAAAATGGCCTCGATGTTTAGAGGTGATTCATATTGTGATACAGTGTGCTGGTTGATATTCCTGGCATCTAAACATAACCTCAATTCTCCATTGCTTTTCTTTACTATCACAATCGGGTTAACATACGGTGAATCACATCTTTCGATGATTTGATCTTCCAACATTTTATTTATTTCTTCTTTCACCTCTTGTCGATACTTGTATGGAATCGGGTAAGTCTTTGATCGAAAATTTCCCAAGTTTTTCACCTCAAATGAATGTTCGTACTTTTTAGCCACTCTGTTTTCCTCATTGATCAAATTTTCGTAGTTTCTTAACATCAACCGCAATTCTTTTTCTTTCCCTTCTCCACATATCAATTTTCTGTCTTTTTTCTCAGATTCTTCACACATGTTTACCGTGCATTCTGCATCCTCGTTTGCATATACCTCCTCTTCAAATACTAATGTTTCAAACATATTCTTTCCACTTTCATTTTTTAGCTTTATTTCTTCTTCTCCTGAGCTCGTCTCTTCTTTTGAGGAATCCCAGGTTTCCTTTGTTTCTGATACTCTCAAATTTTCTTCTTCTGGGCTCAACTCTTCTTTTGAGGAGCCACAGGTTTCATTTTCTTTTATCTTTTTCTGACCTTTTCTCCTTTTTTTTCTTTGTCCTTGCTTCGCTGCCAAATTCATTTCCACTCTTTGTTCTTTACCTGATTCGTCCGTATTTTGTTTCTCATGTTCCTTGTCCTGTTCTTTTTCTTCTTCTTCTGTTAGTTTCATCGTATTATTTTTAAAATCTATCACTACATGTTTTTCTGCCAAGTCGTCAACTCCTACTATCATGTCATGTGACATGTTTGGCATTATTACACATTGTAGTGCATACATATTCTTACCCAGTCGTACCATTACTCGTATGCCTTCATTTATAGTTGCCAATGTCCGTTTGTTTGCGCCCACTAAATTTACCCTAGGTATTTTGTAAATTAAATTTGTTAAGTTAACTTCTTCTATTAGTTTTCTGTTGACCAATGTTATTTCAGATCCAGTGTCTATCATAATTTTAATTGGTTTCTCGTTGATAAATCCATCCACAAATTTTAAATTAACTCCATTTTTCTTTTCGTTGTTTCCTGCCAATTTAATAAACTCCTTGGGGTGACAAAAGATTCCTGTTTGATTTTTGGTTTTTAGTGAGCGCCGTCGTGAAAAGACGCCGGTTGCTCATCGTTGTTTATATTTTCGTCATAATGTCTCTCTCCGTCATATTCATCTGTCTGGGTATTATTTACTTCTCTTCTATTTTCTCTTGGTCTGTCGGATCTGTTTCGGTTTTCTCGATATGCCTGTTCATTTTGTCTACCATTATTTCTGTTTTCTTGATTTGAGCGTGTGGTGTTTCTATTCTGGTATTCTCGATTTCTGTCCTCATTCCATTGCCTATTTCTTTGTTCATAATTTCCTCTTCCGTTGTCTCTATTTTCGTTTTCCCTTCTGGGATTAACATCTCGTCTTGTATAGTCCCTCCTATTTTGATTTCTATCTCTGTAATCTTGTGTTTCTCGGGGCCTGTAATCTTCTCGCGACCTTCTTGATTTTCTTTCTCTTAGACGTGATTCTCTTATTTGTAGGAATTGGCATATGTCTTTGTAACTTATTTGTAGGAATTGGCAACTATCTATGTCTTTGTAATTTTGCAATGTGATATGGTCTTCCAGCGGTTCCTCGAAATGTCTTGCAATCAGTTCGACTAATTGTTCCGATGAGTAATTATATTGTAAATGTTTTGCATTATTGTAAATTTGCAAAGCATATGTCCTTTCTGATACACCCATCCTATCATTGTATTTCCCATTTTGCAATTCCTTGTTAATTTCCAATTGTTGGACCTTTCCCCAGAAATAATTCAAAAAATTTTGTTCAAATTGTTGCCAATTGCCGAATTCTTCTTCTTTGCTATCGAACCATAGGCTTGCTTCATATTTGAGATGGTTTCTGATAGTTTCTTTTGCTGTTTCGAAATTTCCGATGTGCTGTATTTTCTTTTTCAGGCTATTTATGAATGGCACTGGGTGTAATCTTCTTACGTCCCCGCCAAACCTTATCTTCACGTCACCTGTGCTATGTATAACCATTTCTCTTCTTTCTCCGACATTTTGTTGAGTATTGATTTCCGCAATCTTTCTTTCCACTTCTTCTATGTCTGCTTGAATAGCGTTTTGCAACTTGTTTTCCAAACTTTCCATTTCTTTTTTCTGGCAATTCGTTATCTCCTTTATTTTATTTTGAATTTTCATTTCTTGTTCTTTCATCTCGTTTTTCATTGTTGTGAAACATCTTTTTACTTCCTTTTCATACTTTCCTATGCGTTCCTCCATTTTCTTGTTGTTCTCTTCTATTACTTGTTTCATTTTTTGTTGTGTTTCATCCATTTTTTGATCCAATTTTTGTTGTGTTTCATCCATTTTTTGTTGTGTTTCATCCATTTTTTTGATCCAATTTTTGTTGTGTTTCATCCATTTCTTGTTGTGTTTCATCCATTTTTTGATCCACTTTATCCATTTTCTTTGATGTTTCTTCTTGATTTTTATCCATTGTCCTTTTTGCTTCATCCATTGCTTGTTTTGTTTCTCTTTGATTGTCATCCAGTTTTTGTGACTGGAGTTGCATCAGTTGTAATAGTTTATCTATTCCTGTTTCCATGATTGTTGTGTCTAAAATATCTTCTTGGTCTGAATTATCCTCTTGATTTGAATGTTCTTTTTGTTTTTTATTGTCTTTGCTTTGGCTTCTTGTCACAGACATTTGTTTTCAAGAAGTACTGTCCCCGCCAAATATGAAATTTTACTAGTATGTTACCAAGACGACTTTTTCTCACCTAAATATTATAAATTGTCAATAAATATAACAAATGTAAATATCGTAAAAATAAAATATTAAATCAGTTATGTAAAATTTGTACCTAAAGAGATCTAAAATTTTATGTTATCAAATGTAAGTATCTCACTTTTTACCACAGGCATATAAATTTTCAAATACCGGCTTTACTCTTTCTATCCTTCAAATTTGCCACTAGAAATACTTTTCAATGCTTTCCACGTTGGACGACAGTTGATGTGATCTTGATTATTGATATGAGATAATATTCTTATATGTCATTTAATTTGATCAATGCATTAATCATAATCTAATTAATTTACCAGATCACATATCAATATGTTTTCAATCTCAGGGCGAATTATAAAATTAATTACTTTCTCTCGTGGCTTCTAAGTATTTCTCAATGGTTCCTAATCGGGATAGGAAAGAAAAGAGTAAAATACTACACACATATGGGTTACAATTATAATCAAAATATTGTTTATTTTATTTAAATGGCAATCACTGCTTAATATTTGCTAGATCTTATTTTTCTTAAACATAACATTTACAAATGGGAATCTTATTTCCTTTTGGTTTTTCAATTGAAAGTTTTTATTAACATTTAACTATTAGGATTTATTAGCAACAATTCTATTTAAGCTTGATGAAGCTTTTCTGATATTATTTATTATGTTCTTCAATTTATAATGTGGTATTTAATACGAAAAACCCATACATTCATGTCCAAACAAATGAGATTGACCTTTTTCTGGTGAACTGAGAATGTCTTCACACAAGACCCGTTTCCTGCTATCCTTGGCTGCGATCAAAACCTCGTCCTGGCTTTCAGTAATGTTCTCCTTTGAAAACTAGCTCGTATAGCTCTCGTTCCTGCTTCTGTCGTGATGCTGTATTCTACCTTTTTCGAAACTGCAATCAGCTACCGGGACACTCTTGGCTCAAGGAGGTTCTTTTACTCTCAACCTGGCCTACCTCTCGTTCCACGATAGATACTCCACACTCACGGAACTACACCGGCTTTCTCCGGAGAACTACACCGTCTACTACTGGACTTCACTTCTCGACAGCTCAAAACATTCTGCTCTCTATTTGTCATTAATTCCCCTACTTTCTAAATATCCCTTCCAGATTCACAAATCAACCTTCCACCACAAACTCTCATTCGCAGTATTCCTCAAAACCAATTTTTAATCTTTCTAAATATGTTTAATGGATTTCAAAAAAAAAATAGTTAATTCCCATTCTAAAATTACTTTCTACTATTTACAAAATTTAATGACCTATTATCTACTTCAACTGAGTCTTATTTAGCATAGGCTAATGATCGAACCTTCCGCGAACAACGATAATGACCTATTATCGATTTCCACTGAGTCTTATTTAGCATAGGCTAATGATCGAACCTTCCGCGAAAAACGATAATGGTACGCGCCATTCACTTTGTTTATTCTAAGCGCATTGTCCCGAGTTTCGTAAGCTTCTTCTAATCACTTCTTAAAATTAAATATAACAATTTGTTGTATACAGGTTGTTCTAAATTTATATGCCCGTGGTTGAGAAAATGGAAAATATTTTATATTAAATTGAATCTTGTTTATAATTATCAAAATTTAATTTTCATATCAAATAGAAATATAACAATACATATCGAAACACTATTTGACCTGAAATTCTTGAAAACGTGCTGCATGAATTTAAGTACAGGTTGATTAATTACCAGCAATTGGGATTTCAATTTGAGTACCTTTAAATTATGTTTTTTAAATAACCAATAGTTTTGATTCTGCTGTTAACAATTAGGTAAAAATGGTCAGTTGTACAATTTCTTGAATCTGTTTATATGTATAATTTATTGATTTTAACACCTTTTATAATATATGGATTTGTAAGAAATTTATCCATGTGTTGCTACAACACTAGCAGCAAATAATTTCTACTTTCATAAAACCTACAGGTTAACTGTTCCGAGCAAATTCCCCAAAAGTCCTTGTTAGCAAATACTCAAAAGTTGGTTTGTGGTTTTACCTATTTACTTCTAGAATTTTCGAAGTTGCCCCCGCTAACCCCTTGGGCTTGGCTTGGCATTGCAATTATAATGTTAAGTAGTCAGTGTCGAATTGTAAGCCATCTTAGATACATATACGCTTCTTGGTTAGAGATTTCAAGACTCGCGTATTTGTAGTGAAAATGTATCTTGTTAGGAACTTCTTAGTTTTCGAAAATTCGACGCATTTATTGTTTAGAGTTTTCAGCTCTCGCGTATTCTATACAGTTATTTTGTGTATCTAGCTAATAGTTTAAAAACTACATGTTTAACAAACACTTATTATTAATCAAGTTCATTAATGGTAAAAAAACATCCAAGCTTCATGTATTAATCAGTGACATTTAAACTGTAGCAGTGCTCTCGTGTAGTGTGGCGTACTAGTGTAAATTGGACATTAAAACGGCGGTTTAACTGTTATAACTGCACGCTAAAATTTTGACCAGATCTTACCTTAGTTATAATAACAAAGTTAGTCATTAAATTACATATTTGTTAGTTCTTGTGTTCTTATTTCCCACGTGAGTGGGTGATTTTTCGAATTGTAATTTCCCAGGCAAACAAGTGCGTCAATAACGTCGAGGAAACGTCAGCTTTTGATTGAATGTACACGTGTTTTAACATTACGTCGTATAAACAAACGTCTTTTGTAGGTGATTTTAAATACGTAAGATTAATGACGTTAAAATACGTTTAAAAATACCTTTTTATTTCAGAGTATTTCAGACAGCCCAAGTCTGACGTCACAAAAATGGGAGGAGCTTAACGGGTTAATGCTTATAATGTTTAATTTTGTATATTGACGTTTATAAATCTTAAATTGTCATAAGAAATTTTTCATTTATTGTTTACGTGCTTTTTGTGGTAAAAAAGGACTTTTCATTTAGGTATTTCGTTGAAGAAACGTTTTTTTTTTGTTTTTTTTTTGTAAGCATTTATTAACAATTAGAATTACATATTCTATGAGTTAATTTGATAACAAGTAAAATAATAACTTATATCAATGTAGTATTGTACACTAAAATGGCGTTATGAGGTACATCACCCAGTGGTTTCACCTCAGTTTCAGCGAAGATCTATGGGCCATAATCTTCGCAATCTTCTGTTGTTTAGTGGCTGCAGTAATGGTAATATTAATTGGTTAGGGTGGCCTTCCAATTTCTCGTGGTGTCTGTTGGCTCTTTCTTGAATTACTGTGCTGACTAACGGGATGTTTAGGTCTGTATGAAGGGTTTGGTTGGAAATGTACCACGGGGCATTTGCGATGGTGCGTAGAATTTTTAATTGAGTTCTTTGGATAATTTTTGTGTTTGATTTGCTGGCACAACTCCATAGTTCTATACCGTATGTCCATATAGGTTTGATGACTGTTTTATAAATCAGCAGTTTGTTCTCAATTGAGAGTCGAGATTTTCTACCTATAAGCCAATTAATTAATTTCACTCTCAACTCAATTTGTTTCTTCTTCTTTAAAATGTGTTATTTCCAGTTTAATTTAGAATCAAGATGAAGTCCCAGGTATTCGACGATATTCTGAAGATATTTTGAAGAAATGTGTTAATTAAGAGATTTTTATTCGTTTTTCTTAAGTGAGTTGTGAGTTAGTTTAATTCTTGTGATAGTTCTTCTTGAAAACGGTTTGAGGTTATGTGTTTTGTTTTGGTAAATATTTTCTGTTAATGAACTAATTATGTGTTATCGAGTTTAATTAAATTAATTTGTTAATAAATTATGTATTAGTTTATACGTTGTTTAAGTTTTGACACAGTAACACAACCAACAATACCATACGAATAATAATTATTATTGTGTATTTTTAAAACTGTAGCGATACGCTTTAATTACTATTTTTGCTAATTTTAATTTTAATATTTTTTTTTCAAAAACGAAACAGCGTTAGTCATTCGAATACAAAAATGTTAAGAGGTATGGCTTTGTCCTGTCACATCTGTTTTTCGTCTGTTAGGTGCAACAAGCTGCACCCTCATTAATTAAGTACTTTATCAGACAATTATTGTGTCAACAACTCACTATGCATTCGAAATTGTTTTTCTTAAAACTGTAAATAAAAGTAGACGCCAGACCTAGTGATTTATGTGCTCATCTGGTCAGGTCAGGGGAGAAGGAACACAAACATTATTATCGTTTGTGGTTTTTTCACCAGTCACTACACAGCATTCGAACGATTCACACACACACCGACTCGCCCCTTTCCGAGAGACCTAAACGAAAACACATTTTCGTTACAACAATAAAATTACTGTTTGTTTTATTATATTCATTTTTAATTAAATTCCAGCAACTCACCCATCGGAATATTGGTGACCCCCGCGAGTATTTTAAACCGCCGCGAAAATAAAAAAAAAAAAGTTAGTGTTAATAATATATTTTTGCCGGTTAATAATATACAGTGAACATCAACAATGACGACCAGTGCCAACAATAGTGTTTCAGATCGGATTGCAGTGGCCATCGGGAAATTGACAGCCGAATTAGCTGACATGAAAATCCAGCTAGCTAGCTTGTCGCATGCTCGAGCACAAGCTAACACATACCGTCGAAACCGCAGCAACTCAAGACGAAGACCATATCCTAGAGACAGTAGCTACAGTAGGGAACATAATAGTGACATATTATGTTAGTATCACTACCGTTTTGGTGACCAAGCTCAAAAGTGCTCTCCTCCGTGCAAGCAGCAGGGAAACGTCGCGGGCAGTCGGTAAATGCGACATCCGATCGAAGCCCAAAGTCTCGCCGCCTTTTCGTAACAGACTATGATACAAAAAAACAGTTTTTAATCGACACCGGTGCCGATCTGTGCGTTTTCTTGCGGAAATATGTACGGGGTGCACGCGAAAAGACTTCATACGAACTATACGCGGCCAATGACACTAAAATCGCGACATACGGCTATGTGAACTTGACATTAAACATCGGACTACGGCGTGATTTTACGTGGCGATTCGTAGTGGCGGACATTTCAAAGCCCATTATCGAAGCTGATTTTCTTTCCCATTTCGCGCTCCTAGTGGACATTGCTAACCAGTGCTTAGTAGACAGTACGACAACCCTTCGAACAAAGGGACTCGTTAAAGAGTGTTTCGACGGCAGCGTAAAGACTATCGCGGAAGCGTCGCGTTACCATGAACTGCTGCTACGATTTCCGGAAATCACGCGACCCGCCGGTATCGTGAAAGACATTCAACATCAACACCAGGTCAACCAGATACAACACCAGGTCCACCCGTTTTTTCGAAGCCTCGACGATTAGCACCTGACAAACTGCAATGGGCTAAAAAAGAGTTCGAAAATTTTCTACGACTAGGCATCATAAGACCATCGAAAAGTAACTGGTCTACTCCACTGCACATGGTCCCGAAGAAAGGTGAGGAATGGAGACCCTGCGGAGATTATCGACGTCTCAACCAAAAAACAGTTCCAGATCGATATCCAATTCCGCACATCGAAGATTTCGGTCAGGTGCTAGCTGGTAAGACAATTTTCTCTACAATAGATTTAGTGAGAGCATACAACCAGATACCAGTAGCCACCGAAGACATACCAAAAACCGCCGTTACCACACCATTTGGGCTGTACGAATACTTATATATGCCTTTTGGTTTACAAAACGCAGGACAGACATTCCAGCGTTTCATAGACGGGATTTTACGTGGTCTAGACTTCGCCTACGCCTACATCGATGACATGCTCATTGCATCAGAATCCGAAGAGCAGCATATGACGCATTTAGAAGAGATTTTCAAAAGACTCAAGCAGTTTGGCGTTGTGATAAATCCGGCGAAGTGTCAATTCGGCAAAAACGAGATTACCTTTTTGGGATACACAGTATCAGACGGAGGACTCACACCTCCACAAGAAAAAGTAGCAGCTGTACAAAATTTCACTCAGCCAAAAACAGTGAAAGACCTACGCAGATTTCTAGGTATGTTAAACTTCTACCGAAGGTTCATATCCAATGCAGCTGAGCTACAAGCACCACTACATGATGCCCTAAAGGGTCAAAGGAAAAGCACCAATCGAATGGACACCACAGCGAATCCAAGCCTTTGACGACTGTAAAAACAGTTTAGCTAACGCTGCTTTACTGAGCCACCCTGTAAACGATGTTGATATCTCCATCACTTGTGATGCTTCTGATTTTTGTACGGGAGCTGTACTACAACAGAAAACGGATACAGGTATGAAACCTTTAGCTTTCTTTTCTAAGAAATTCTCACCTAGCGAAAAGAAATATAGTGCATACGACAGAGAACTATTAGGTTTAGATATTTAGACTATATAGGACAGTTTTGCACTAACATTCAGCACATTTCTGGTTTAACAAATATTGTGGCAGACGCACTATCTCGAGTCGATAGCATCAAGAAAAATATCGACATCACTGACTTAGCTCTCGCACAAGAAACTGATCCAGAACTGCAAACTTTTTTAAGTGAGAAAACATCACGACAAATGAAGAAAATACGTTTTTCCGAACAAAATGTGAGTTTGCACTGTGACATATCAACATCTACAGCCAGACCATTTGTACCGAAACCACTTCGAATGGCAATTTTTCGCACCATGCATAACCTTGCACATCCCGGAATCAACAGTTCTGTGAAGATGATCACACAGCGATATGTTTGGCCATCCATTAAATCAGATGTGAGGAAATGGACTCGAGCCTCTCTACAGTGCCAAAAATCGAAAATATCGCGCCACATTGTTTCACCTACTGGAAGTTTTTTACCACCTTCCAGCCGATTCGAACATGTCCACATAGACATTATAGTGATGCCGTATTCAGAAGGAAACAGATACTGTTTAACATGTGTCGATCGTTTCACACGTTGGCCAGAAGCTTTCCCGATGCCTAATCAAGAAGCAGACACAGTAGCCAGAACATTTTTTTCTGGTTGGATAGCTCGTTACTCCCAAGCGCATCACAACAGATCAAGGCCGACAATTCGAATGGCATCTCTTCAAGTCATTATGCAAATTAACTGGAACTTCCCATTTAAGGACAACCGCATATCATCCGCAAGTAAATGGTATGGTAGAAAGGTTTCATCGACAGTTAAAAGCAGCAATTCGATGTCATGAAAACATCCGATGGACCGAAAGCCTACCTTCAGTGTTACTGGGCATACGAGCAGCGTGGAGAGAAGATTTAGGTACTTCCGCCGCCGAACTCGTATACGGAGAACCATTGTGTTTGCCAGATGAACTATTGTTTTCGTCACAAAGAAACACCGACAAAAATGCTCACATTTATTTAAAAACGCTTCGAAACCATTTCGAAAACCTCCGTCCTACGCAACCGTCGCAGCATGGATCCAAAAGATTCATTTTCAAAGACATGAAAACCACCTCTCACGTTTTCATCCGCCGTGATACAATCAAAAGCAGCTTAGAAAACCCATATCACGGGCCTTTTCCAGTTGTTAAGCGAGGTGACAAGACTTTTGTCGTCCGGGTAAATGGAAAACAATCAACAATTTCCATAGACAGATTGAAACCAGCGTACGAGCTTCACGACTCTACCCATCACGAAACAAAAGAAATGACAGTATCCAGCAAAAGAAACAACAGAAGAGCAAGATTTACCGGAAGCTACGAAGAAAGTGTTAGTTCACAGTAATTCACAGTGATTTTTTTTCTTTCTCCTCGTATAAACTTTGCATTATTATTTTTTTTTCTTCCTATTTTCAATTTTCATTATATGTAATTTGTATATATTATGTATTATCTATCGTCTTAGTTCCTCAGAGGGGGGTGTATAGCGATACGCTTTAATTACTATGTTTGCTAATTTTAATATTTTTTCTCAAAAACGAAACAGCGTTAGTCATTCGAATACAAAAATGTTAAGAGACATGGCTTTGCCCTGTCTCATCTGTTTTTCGTCTGTTCGGTGCAACAAGCTGCACCCTCATTAATTAAGTACTTTATTAGACAATTATTGTGTCAACAACTCACTATGCATTCGAAATTGTTTTTCTTAAAACTGTAAATAAAAGTAGACGCCAGACCTAGTGATTTATTTGCTCATCTGATCAGGTCAGGGGAAAAGGAACAAAAACATTATTATCGTTTGTGGTTTTTTCACCAGTCACTACACAGCATTCGAACGATTCACACACACGCCGACTCGACCCTCTCCGAGAGACCTAAACGAAAACACATTTTCGTTACAACAATAAAATTACGGTTTGTTTTATTATATTAATTTTTATATAAATTCCAGCAACTCACCCATCGGAATAAAACCATAAAATGAAAAATAAATAATGTAAAGAACGACATAAAACTACTTTTTTTATATCACCTATTTAAAACGTGATAAAAATGAAGTCAGTTATGGTGGGACATATTCACGTGACTTTCGACGTCGAAAAAACGTGACAAACTGACGTGGTTTGGTGATAGTTATGACGTCTTTTCAACGTTTTGTAAACGTTATTTGGTTGCCTGGGTTACTACAGCTCTTAATGGTAGTAAGATTTCTATCATAGTTTTTAGTTCATCTTCCTTCATTTTTGTTGAATAAATCTTTCGCTTATTTCTACCATTTTTGATGGTATTCTTCGAACCTGATTTTGAACCAATTTTTCTGCAAATATCTGCTGGCAATATATTTAATTTATTTTAACATTAGATTAAATTTTCATTATACAATATCGGAAGAACCAGACAACATAAATTGAAGCCAGCAGACTCTCATTTCCAAGATCTTTATTCACATCGTAAATCGAACAACTTCTGGTGTATGAACGATTTCGAATAAAAAGAACTAACCAAACACAAACACACACTCGCATCGCATTCTATAGGAACATAAAACCGTGTTAAAAATAAACCTATTGAAAAACATTTAACAGACGTGTTCTCTCTCCACATTGTAATGTTTTACGTATTAGTAATAACTTGCAGCTATTTTTAGAGGGTTATAAAAATTATTTTTAATAACACGATTTACCGTGGTAATGACTTTTAGCATTATGTAATTATATATGCGTAGTCATGTTTATGTCTGTACCTCGAGTTTAATCAAAATATACAATGAAAATAGTCAGAGGATATTTATAGTTTTTAATTTTGGGCCTACAATAAAATTAAATCGACGCGAATCATCAATAAATCATGTACTTAGTTCAATAGGTACCTACGATGACACACAAAATAGAGTGTGGATAAGACAGTAGCATTATCCTATAAAGGAGCTCTTCAACTTTGCTTCTTAATAACAGCCAGATCAGCCGTTGATTCTGTAAAATTTGTTGGTATTTTTTTAGACAGCAACCTCAAATTGTCCCTTCATATAAATTAATAGATTCGTTAAGTAAGAAACTCTCCTCAGCTGGCTATGCAATACGATCTGTTTCCAGGGGAGATACATTTAGCATCTTCTAAAATAACATATTTTTCGTTGTTCGAGTCTCATCTTCGATATTTTTTTTATTAACTCCATTGAGTACAACAATCTGCCCATTGGGCATTAAGCATTTGTTATGATAAAAATACAGACCTGTAGAGAGTTACTCCAGTGAGTAACCTCTTTAAAATTCTAAAACTAAAATTTTATCAGTCTGAATACACTTTTGATTACATTCAGTTGGTTAAGTCGGACGGCAGTTGCCGTTTTAGTCTACGCACTTCAAAGACGTCCAGCACATTTAATTGTCTGGCAAACGCATTAGGATGCACTAACACTCGTTCACAGTATTTAACACTAAAACGTTGTATGGCTTCTTTCACGGATTCTAGGGGGATGTCGTGTTGCATCACCTCGTTGGATACATAGTATGGCGCATTGACTATGGAACGCAGCACCTTGTTTTGAAATCTCTGTAAAATGTTTGTATTGGAGACGTTAGCAGTGCCCCATAGCTGAATCCCATAAGTCCATATGGGCTTGAGGATGGACTTGTAGAGTAAAATTTTGTTATCCAGAGATAGTTTGGAATTGCGTCCAATGAGCCAATACATTTTTCTCAATTTAAGTCCAAGCTGTTTTCGTTTGGTAAAAATATGTTTTTTCCAAGTAAGGCGGCGGTCCAAATGCATTGCCAAGATATTTGGCGTCCTCGGATTGAGGAATTAGACAATTATCAATATATACAGGGGGGCATGTTTCTCTGCGTAGCGTGAATGTTACATGTAATGATTTAGTTCCATTAGATTTGATGCGCCATACTTTCATCCATTGCTGAATTCTATTTAGGTTTGATTGAAGATCCCTTGATGCTGTTGTTGGATTTGTGTGGGATGCCAGGATAGCAGTGTCATCTGCATACGTTGCAACTGTAGTTGTACTAGATGTAGGAATGTCTGCTGTGGATAAAAGATACAGAATTGGGCCGAGAACGCTGCCTTGTGGGATGCCTGAGTGAATAGGATATATATTAGTGTGCTCAGTACCGTGGTTCATAAGGAAGTGTCTATTTTCTATGTAGGATTTTAAAAGCTGGAGGTGAGGAGAGGGTAGGAGCTTCTTTAATTTTATTTGTAGCCCTATGTGCCATACCTTGTCAAAAGATTTGCCGTGGTAATGACTTTTAGCATTATGTAATTATATATGCGTAGTCATGTTTATGTCTGTACCTCGAGTTTAATCAAAATATACAATGAAAATAGTCAGAGGATATTTATAGTTTTTAATTTTGGGCCTAAAGTAAAATGAAATCGACGCGAATCATCAACAAGTCATGTACTTAGTTCAATAGGTACCTACGATGTCACACAAAATAGAGTGTGGATAAGATCAAGATAAGAGATATCAATTGGAGCAACTCAACTATTGCATCTCTTCATGAAATTATAAGTTCTGATCTACTGACGATAAAGACCTGGTCTGACTCTAATTTACTCTCTTTTAACGTAAATAAAACAGTAACATTATCCTATGAAGGAGCTCTTCAACTTTTCCTTCTTAATAACAGCCAGATCAGCTGTTGATTCTGTAAAATTTCTTGGTATTTTTTTAGACAGCAACCTTAACTTGTACCTTCATATCGATTTCTTTAAGTAAGAAACTCGCCTCAGTTGGCTATGCAATACGATCTCTTTCCAGGGGAGATACATTTAGCATCTTCTAAAATCTCATATTTTTCATTATTCGAGTCTCATCTTCGATATGGTCTTCCTTTTTGGGGTTCTAGTACAGGTGCTCAATCTGATGTTATTTTTAAATTGGAAAAGGCAGCAATAATATATCTGTTTGGCCTCAGAAGGGCTACACATTGCAGAAGTTACTTAAGAGATCACGAAGTTTTAACACCTCCATCTTTATAGAGTTTAGAAACGGTTTGTTTAATTTCTAAACACCTTCATGTCTTTTCACCAAGGCCTAATCATCTCTACTCCACCAAGAATTCAACCTTTGATCTGTATATACCGATCCCGTCCACTGAGTTAGTAAAGAAATCTATATTATATTCCTCAAAAAACTATACAACAATCTCCCTTTACAACCTAAATCTGCAACATGTTTCCCAAAGTTCTGTAAAATGGCAAAATCCTATCTATCTAAAAGACCATATCTATTATTCAACAGAAGAATTTCTTAATGAATAACTAACAAAATTGGGTTTAATATGCATCAGGTTAAATTTATTAGTTCCTAATATTGTAATTTATTTGTTGTAAGTTACTTTAATTATCTTATACAGTGATGAGCGTGCTAATAACCGGAAAAATAGCGCAAAAGATGGAAAACATATTAAATTGTGAGATAGAAAGGAAAATAAAAAAAGTAGAGGTGTTAAATTTAGCGATAGTAACATATCAGTTGACATTATATTGACTGTTTCCCAACTTTAGACGTATTAGAAGAGTATGCCAATTAAAACTGTCACTATGACATTGGCATTTCTAAAACTCGCCCGATACGTCTAAAGGTGGGAAACAATCAATATAATGTCAGTTTAAAGTTACTATCGCTAAATTTAACACCTTTTCTAGGTTCATCTCTTTTTATCTCACACCTTAATATGTTTTCCATCTTTTGCGTTATTTTGCCGGTTATTAGTGCGCTCTTCACTGTATAGGTACTGTATATTGACGATTCATGTAACTTTAGTAAATTGCATTTGTTATTGTTATTTTTTGTATTTAAGCTTTGTCCATAAAATTGTAAAATTTTCAGTGACAATAAAGCATATTCCTATTTATATTTTAAGTAGTGGTACTGTTTACAAAAGTCAATGGAACAAGACTGAAAAATCGGACCAGGACTTCTTTTATATAAATGTTGTAATAATTTCCGAACACTAACTGGGAAATATTGCAACTATCGCAAGCTGGTCAGGTGAGCTTAAAAGGGGGTCAAATTACAAAATTTTGCATTAAGCTAAAAAATTATTAAAGAATATTCAGACCACCAGTATCTATCTTTCATTTTTTAGGTACTAAAACCCATTTTATAAGTATGTATGACAACTACATAACTGCAAAGAACACATTCAAAAAATCATAAATTTTAAAGATGTATTTTAAACAAAAAGTTAATAACAGTGAAAATCTAGACATGATAAAAGAAATTGGTCAACGCAGATAGATTTGGAGCATTGATATCTTCATATTTATGATAAAATTTGTGGAAAGAGGATTTTTTTTATTAAGTAAACCGCGTCAACCATGAAAGGTTATTGGCGGGGAAGAGTTTTATATAAAATCAGATGTTTGCTTATAACAACTAATTACAATTGAGAACTTAAGCTTATTTTTAGTACATATTAGATTGTACAATTTAGTTAGTTTTAGAAACATAGTCACTTTATCACATTTACTATAGGTCAGAGCACTTTTCAGATCACTTGGTAAATCACTTTGAAGTCGTTCCAGGTGATAGAGTGGGCAAAGAACAATAATGTGTTCGATTGTCAGAGGAATATCACAAACAAGGCACAGTTTTTGTTGTTCTTTCTTCGTTAGGTACTGGAGGGTTAACCTGGTATGTCCTATTCTCAAGCGGTGTTGTATGACTTGATCTCGTCGTTTTTGTGGCATTATCCCTTTTGGTGACAAATTTGAGTTGATGCGTTGTAGTTTGTTGTCGTCAAGTTTTTTCCATCTTTCGAGCCATATTCTCATTTAAAATTCTTTGATGGTGTTTTGAATGTAGGAATGAGGAGTTTCTAGGAGCTCTTTATCTGGTATATTCGTATAGCAGGCTTCTTTAGCTTCCCGATCAGCTTTTTCATTACCTATTATGTCTACATGAGATGGAATCCAAACAAATTCTACCCGTTTATTCTTACTGTAAAGTTCTTCTAGATCAATTTTAATTTGGCACAGTATTGGGTGGTTTGGGTAAACCCTTTATATTCTTTGTGCTGCGCTTAAAGAATCTGTGAAAATGACTGCTTCCAATTTGGGTTGGTTTGATATATGTTGTAGGGCTTTAGATATAGCATACAATTCGGCGAAATATATGGAGTAGGGGAGAGTTGGACAAAACCGGGTAGGTTGATAAAACCGGGTACCCCTTAATTCTTCTATCGGTCTGCTGCTATCTATTAGACAATGTTAAAATTAGTGTACCTTTACCACCAACAGTCGTGTGTATTCATTTCTACCTCATTTGAGTAATCTGCGACGGAGCAGTAAGACATCATCTGTTTTTTGATGCAGGAAACTCGATATTTAAGGTAAGTTTATAGCTGTTTTCTCGTCTAATGAATTAGTTATTCATGGCCATTTCAAAATTTAATACATGTAACCTAGTATATTACCTATAATTTGGCCAACAATTTTGAATATTATTTCATAACTTAAAAATTTAAATAACATTTAATGTCTTGTTTATAAGTTTGACAAAACCGGGTAGTCCGAAAATCGACAAAACCGGGTACCCGATTTAATCAGACCTGTTGTTACTTACGCAGTTTCTGCAGTGGTTTTTTTGCTTTTAATTAACTACAACATGTGGCTTCTTCTCTTGAAGAAGCTAGTAAGAAAGCTAGTAGGAAACAATTTAAAAAAATCTCCAGTCGTAAAAAAATTAAAACTAAATGAACTTGACAAAAAAAAAAGAAAAAACGTGGTAAAAGGGCTGCACCAAAAACAAAATTTTGGAGAGTTTGGAGGAAGAAGATAATAATGACGATGCGTGTCCATATTACAATTAACCATTTTCAAATTATAATGCGAAGGAAGGCTGGATAAAATGTGTGTCTTTCACCAAATGGACTTATGACGCCTGTAGTGCCTATGATGATGTAGATGAAGTTTTTATTTGTGACTTCTGTTCATAGATTTTCAATTTTTGTTCACATACTTTTAATAAATATGTTATTTTCTGCCTATTAGTCTTTTTACATGGTAATTAAGTTACTACCCGGTTTTATCATACCGGTTGGACAAAACCGGGTATTTTGCAATATTTTAATAAAAATAAAAAAATTAAAAATCTAAGAATATTTTTAAAAATTGACGTTGGCATATCAAACTTAAGTCATTTGAGAATATTTCAATCTGCAGCAAATATTTGCTACTCTCATATAGCAAAAGATACAGACGGTTTTTGGAGTGGTACCCGGTTTTGTCCAACCCTCCCCTACTCCTTAGGTAGCTGGAACTGATGTTTAATTGTTTCGTCAACGAAAGCTGCGCCTACCGTTTCCATTTCAGAAGTTTTTGACGCATATCTTTGGCAATATCTTTTGTACTTGTCTTTAACCTTTAACTAGCCGCGCATCAAGTTATAACGTAACTACACGCGTGGCGTACTTTATACGCCACAAGAAAATACACTTGAAACAGTGGATTTGTATAATTTTTTTTGAAAAATACACTTAACTGTTTGTTATAAAACTTATTCGGCATCAACGAATACTTAGAGTTCCTTCTCAGTAAGCCAATTGGGATTTATAACTAGCATCTGATGCGATGATAAATAAAATACTAATAAAACATTTTTTGAAATCTGATTTTTTACATGAGAAAAAGTACAGCTTATAATGAAAAATATATTGTGTGCCATAATGACCAAAAAACAAT
This sequence comes from Diabrotica virgifera virgifera, assembly GCF_917563875.1. NCBI lineage: Eukaryota > Metazoa > Arthropoda > Insecta > Coleoptera > Chrysomelidae > Diabrotica > Diabrotica virgifera. Next base: position 208,539,070 of record NC_065446.1, on the reverse strand, counting down.
TGAAAGATGTACTTATATTACTATAATCGTGGCGTATATCATCTACCACCGAAAACAACAAATAATCAACTGTAAATTACGATAATCCCAGAACGCCGATTATAACGAAACTAAAACCAATTCTAAAGCACATTCCAGTGATAGATTAGATAGATAAACAAGATCAAAAATTAAATTTTTAAATATATTTGCAGTAGAATCCTTATATCTGGCGTACAAAATACGCCAGCGCGTGTAGTTGTAGGTTAATCTCTTGGAACCGTTGTAGAATTATATGTGGTGAAGTATCAGATTTAGGATACAGTAGAAGATTTGTATTAACTTTGGGGAGTTTTATGATACAAGGAGGAGGGTAGTTTATTTCATTGGAAACACCTTTCGGAAAATTGAAACCTGTGATTCTTTTACTAAATGATGCAGAAAGAAAGGGGTTTTGTTCAAAAATTAAATGAAAATTTTCAGAAAATGTGTAGGAGTAAGCAGGGTTATTAGAGTTTGCTCCAATTTTAGCTGCATATTGTAGGCTTAGTCTGTTTCTTCTAATTGAAAGAGGTGGTTCATCAGCTTCTACATACAGACTCTCTACTGGACTGGTTCTGTAGGCTCCAAGTGCAAGCCTTAATGCGGTATTTTGTATGATGTCCAATTGCTTTAATAAACTATCTTTAGCTGAACTGTAGACTATTGATCCATAATCCAGCTTGCTACGAATCTGTGTTTTATATATATATTTAGTAATTGTGTGGTATCAGCTCCCCAATTACGATCGGCTAATACTTTGAGAATGTTCATATTTTGCATGCAAGATTTTTTAAGTTGTTGAATGTAGGTTTTCCAAGTGAGTTTTGTATCTAATATCATTCTCAAAAATCGATGTTTTTCTACATACTGCAAATTTTGATTATATAGTGTTAATTTTGGCCAACTTGTTTGTTTGTTTCTTGAAAAACATATTGCTTTTGTTTTGTTTGTAGAAAAACGAAGACCTGTTCTCTCTGACCTCTGACCAAAATGGTATCACTGGCTCTGTTACCTTCCTTGTATACCGTAGGCTCTAGAGATAGCAGACTACCCTGATATAATCCCAAAGCCGCGTTAGCGGTGTTAAAACGGGAGACTATTATTAATATTAATGGAATCAGACCGAAAATCCATTAAGATGTATTTGGATTATTTTATCTATTTAACAAGTTAAGTTACAAAGGAAGTTATTCTTGATAGCTTCATTGAGACATTACTCCCATTTAAACTAGAAAAATACAATTTTTTGGGATTATAAAAAGGTAGGTAGCACCAAATGCAGCATTAAAAAAGTTTACAGCTACATACAGAAAGAAGAAGGCAAAGAAGAAATAGAAGTATTGTATGAACATAAACCAGACCAAAAATTTTTACCTTCCCAAGCTTCTTAAAATTCACATCGCTTGTTGGTTATTATTGAACTAAACAAGATAAAAAAACACATTAAAAAATAACGCATAAAATAAATAACCTCGCAGCTGGCGTCTCGAATATTAACACCAATTTTAAGTTCCACGTAAATTTTAGTAACTTTTAATGCCTATTTTGACCAGACTATCGTAGTAAGTAGAACTCAAAACATATGTAATACACCCATAGTTGTAGTTGGAACCAAGTTTCCAAGAATAATAGTCTGAGTTGTAGTATTTGTCAAAGATGTTGTTTTGTCTACGTTTGAAAAGATAATACATAATCATAAAACACCCTAATGTATCGTAAATATGTCGTTACCATACTCACAATACATTTCTATAAATCCCTAAGTATTCCCTAGGGGATTTTTACCCGGTATTTAAATTTTTTATATGTACATACACCTAAAACAACCTATTATGCTTCTATACATTTCTCTACATAAATAACACCATCAGAATTCGTTTCATAAATGTTTGCTTTAGATCGATTAGAATAAATAGAGTGCTACAAATTTTGGCAAACACGTTGCTGTTTTGAATACTTCATTTGTTTAGTTAACGATGCTTTAAATTGTTAATTTCGTCTAAAGTTGCTGTTACAATTTGCGCAATTTGTTATTTGTGAAACTTGTCTTTGTGTTGACGGTTTCATGTAATTGCAAATGCTGACTTCTACACAATGAAAGAGAAAATTTACACTGCTTCACACAATTTACTATAGAAAATATTTCCTTGCTTATGTTGTGTATATAAATTCCAGGATAGAAATAGATTAAACCAAGCTACAGCACGATTAAAACTTTGTTAAACAACAATAAAAACAACGATATAAAACGATATCTACAAAATCTATCTGTCACGGAAACCTCCGAATACTCACTATGGAAGGCAAAACGAAAGATTAACCTACCGGGCCAGTCACAGACGATGTGCTAAAGGCAATAAAGAAAAAGCCACAGTCTTTGCCAAATACCTGGAGGAGATGTTCCAACCATATTTATGCTCAATTACTGCAAGAATTCAGAAAGAACTTCCCAAGAAAGGAGTGCAATATTTAACACAGATTTTTAACGCAATTTTAAGAACTGGTTATTATCCTCTTTTGTGGAAAGTAGCACAAATCATCTTAATACCTAAACCAGGCAAGCCTGTAGAAGTTAAGGCCTATTGGCCTATAAGTCTACTTTCAGTGATGTCAAAGGTTTTTGAAAAATTACTACTGGACAGAATATATCCAATACTCGAGGAATAGCAGCTAATGCGTAACCGCCAGTTTAAAATTGCAGAATCTGCAATTTTATAAGGAAAGCCTTAGAAGAGGAGAAATACTGTCCTACAGCCTTCTTGGATGTCCCGCAGGCCTTTGATAAAATCCGTCACATTAACCTGCTAATTAATTCAATTATTACAGTCCTTCCTCTCAATTACTTTCTAATCCTCAAGTCCTATCTTTCTGACCGTCATTTACTGGTAAAAGCACTAAATTATATCCAGTTAAAGCTGAAGTACCTCAGAGTAGTATCCCTGGACCTGTTCTCTACCCACTCTATACAGCAGACCTTCCTACAAATCAAGACATCACCACAGCCACATGCAGACGACAAAGCAATATTTGCGGCTCACTCAAACCCGTACATCGCCTAGCAACTACTCCAGACCAATCTCGATAAAATAAATATTTGTTTATAAAAATGGCAAATTAAAGTAAACAAAAGAATGTCAGTATATACAATGTGAAAAAACCAAATGGAATAAGTTTATTATTTCGCGAATGAGCTATTTTGGAAATAAATCCCGAGAGGTTGATTTTTATTTTTAAAGTATGCTTTATCGTTGACGAAACCTAATCTTATAAATCGTTCGACAATTCCAAACTTAACTTTAAGTCTTCGGAATTTTATTGCAAGAATTGCCAAAATAACATTACCGAACCCATCACAACCTGAACCATCGGTTCCATTCAGTTTTGTTTATTTTGCCCTCGCTGCAAAAATAGAAAAGTAAAGAGAATTATTGTAATTCTTGTCATCAACCAATTTGTCTAGAGTCTAGAGCCTTCTTGCTATACTTGTGTAAATTGCGGTGTCGTAAATTATGAAGATACGAAGATTGATTAATACTGGTTTAATTCCGATCATTTTTTTGTATCTTGTCATATTATTAAGTATATTATGTTATATTATTATGTTCTTATTATTAGTTCATAAAAAAAGTTTAAAATCAGTTTTAAAAATTTTATTTTGTAAAGAAAAGCCAAAGTTGATTAAGTGAGAGAAAATCCCACGCGCGACCACTCGCGTACAAATCTACCTAGCGACCAATGTTGGGTTAATATTGTTTCGAAATCGGTGGTTTTCTAGAATGCAGTCTATTTGATTCCATACTATTCCACCTTGTTGTCCACCTTGAGGGGATTTCTATGTGTAGGTATGCCTTTCTGGAAGTTGAAATCAGGTATTTGTAATGGCGATGTCATTTTCTTGGCAGAACTCTATTAGACGCTCACCTATTTGATGTATTTCTCCGACATTATCCCTAATGTTATTAACCCTCTAATGCATTGAGTCCACTCCAGTGGACAGATTTTTTTAACTCTAAAAAATATATGTTAATTCTATGAAACTTCTGCAAAATGCATGAAATCCCTTTCTGTGGACTCTAATCAAGTAACTACTACCGCCATCTACAATATTTGTTTTGAAAGTCAAAGTTTGTTTATGTTAGTATCTGTAAATCCCCTGACGGCAATGGCCATCTGCGAATTGCCCGAAATCGGAGCACACTAGTTCGCTCCCAAGGTCACAAAACCCTCTTAATTACATACTAGTTCGCTCCGAAAACCATAACCTAGGTCGCTCCCGTGGTTAAGCGGATTAAGTATTTATCTATTAAGTTCTAGAAAAATTAATATCGGCAAAATTGGTACTGTGACTTTTGTGTTTTTTATAGAAATTGTATGAAATCCTGGTTGCTACATATTTATATAAATATGTTATCAGTGGAATTATATTATATATTTAGATTTAGACCATTTTGGAGTGTAATTTTCTGCGTTACGACGGATTTGCTTGAAAATTTGGTTTTAGGTTCTACTTACCCTTCACTTCAAAGTTGGACTTTGGTTGGTTTTACTTGGAAGGCGAAAGCCATCCCTTCTCATGGGTGAGAAAACATTCTTTTGAAATAATTCCAGAAATGGATAAATTGACTAATTCTAAGCAACTTTTGTTTTTTTAGCGAAGTTAATTTGTTTTGAGATATTTGCGAGTAAAAATGTTTATTTTTCGACAAAAAAAAACACGTTTTCGTGCGATTTTTCTCAAATAACTAAAAAAATAAGTATTTTGTTGAAAAAAGAATATGCTTAGCAAAAATACAGCTTATTTAATTCCGCTATGTATCAATTTCAATGGTTTTTCACACAAATCGTCAATTGCCTTCCGCTTAACACCATTACTTAATTTTTGCCGGTTTAACGCTGTTTTTGATAAACTTTTATGAGTGTGGTTATGACTATATTCAACTATACTGTTACAAATATTTAAAGTTTTAACAAATGCTTTGCAACTTCTTTCTACACACTGCCAACTTTTGATATTATCAGCAGTCATTTTATGAAACTTATACTTGTAATTGTCAATATATAACATAGACTTGCCCATTTCACTTATTTCAGATTTCTCTATCATGAATTTAAGACATTCAAACCGTAAATAAAGTTATAATGATGAGATTTGCACCATCCCTCTATATTATCATAAAATTTCAGGTGACTAATAATTACCAATCTTTTCAAAAAATATATCACTTGTAATTTTTTATACGTAAAAACCCAATCAATGTTGAACAAGGGAGTATGAGCTCTAACACCATAATAATTTGGTGATAATATGGTTATAATTTAATACAATTTTAAGTAAGAATTAGTTTTATATTTAGGTAAATACAAAGTTTGAGAAATATTTATTAAACATTTTAATAATAAAATGTAGCAAAAAACCTGCTTTATGAAGGAAACATTGTCTATATACGCTGACCCTGACTATTCATTATTATTAATTGTGTATCCAGTAAAGGCATTTTTAAACGATCTTTTCTAAGAAATACAGGGTGAGGCAGATAAAGGGCCTATTAGAAATATGTCGAGAACTAAAGCTAACAGAATAATGAAAATTGGTATACAAGGGTTTTGAGGTATAAACTATTTAATGAAAATATTTTGGTCTCTTTGCTACTTCCGGTTATACCGGAAGTTGATTGTAACTTCGTATTTTTAAATAGGACACCCTATATATTTTTACATTTTTGGATTCTCCTCGATTTCTTCTTTCTAAAAATATAAGGTTTTGTAATATTATACAGGGTAAGTTAAAACATAATTACGTTTCCTTATTAATTTCGTAGCAATATTCACATCCTGTAGGATTGTAGTAGTTTGACATAATAAACTCTATTAATGTTCAAATGATTTTTAATATAGTCTACTATTGTTAAGAGTTATTAGTATAGTTAAATTTTTCATTTTAGAATACAGGGTTGGCCGAAACTCGGAATGAGTATTTTCTGAGTTTTCTTAAATAGAACACCCTGTATTTTAGTATTGTAGTGAAATGTTATTTTATGGTACTTTTTAATTTATTAAGCATTCCCTATACCTAACTGCTTTAATTCGCGAGTTATTGGTGATTCAAGTCAAACATTAATTGCAACAAAAAATAGGTGACATTGTATTAGGTAGGCCGTGAAAATATTCAATAACAAATAATTTTTTGGAAATAAATACATATTAATCTAGACTTATACTTAAAATTGTCAATAATGGTTGAACTATCAAAATACCATCGAAGTTAAGATTGTTGGTGCGATTAATAATTCAGCACAAATTAAAGCAGTTAGGTATAGGGAATGCTTAAGAAGTAAAAAAGTACCATGGAATATCATTTCATTACAATACTAAAATATAGGGTGTTCCATTTAAGAAAACTCAGAAAATACTGATTCCGAGTTTCGACCCACCCTGTATACTAAAATTAAAAATTTAGCTACACTAATAATTGTTAACAAAAGTAGACTATATTAAAAATCCTTTGAACATAAATAGAGTTTATTATGTCAAACTACTACAATCCTACAGGGTGTGAATATTGCTACGAAATTAATAAGGAAACGTAATTATCTTTTAACCTACCCTGTATAATGTTATAAAACCTTATATTTTAAGAAAGAAGAAATCGAGGAGAATCCAAAAATGTAAAAATATACAGGGTGTCCCATTTAAAAAAACGAAGTTATAAACAACTTCCGGTATAACCGGAAGTACCAAATCGATGAAAATATTTTCATTAAATAGATCAGGCTTCAAAACCCCCTTATTCCAATTTTCATAAGTCAGTGGCCTTCAGTTCTCGAGATATTTCTAATACGCTCTTTATCTGCCTCACCCTATATATGGCCGGAGCGAATTTACCTATGCCCCTTTTCTGTAGGGTATTAAAATCTGGCCGCCGGAGCGAACTAGTATATGCCCCCTGAAATAAGTGCCCCTAGTTTATATGGAAAAGCAAAAAAAAGGTAAGAAAATATTTTTCTTATAGAATTATGTATTTTAAAAGATTAGCCTTTGTTATAATTTGAAAATAATTGAAAACTTACTGAAAACACCACCTTGAAATCATATCCACTAGAGTGAACATGATGCAATATATAACTTAGAATTCCACTCTTTTGGTATGTTTTATGAGTATAATTTTCAGAGGGGTAGTAGGTTTCTTGTTCACATATTTTTTGATATTTTCTTGTCAAATATTTATTATTTATTTAGGGATCTTCGAGGACATTTTTTATGTACTAACCTATATTATTTTAGTGGAAATTTTAGTAGTAAATTTTATTTATGGACATAATATTACTTCTTCAGTGTCCAATAGGAAATTTTATTCTATTTCAGAAAGTAGTTTTTGTCGATGAAGACGACAATAGGGATGAAACACCTTTATGTTTACCAGAAAATAAAGAATTTAGAGGTATTGAGAATGATGACATTATTTATGATTTACTAGAAGGTTCAGATTTGGAATCTGATTACAATGACGAAGAGACGTATTCGCTCGAACATGTTACGGCCGAAAACCAAATTGTTGAAAGTGACTTAGAAGAAATACAGCCAGAAAACAGTGACGATGGTATGAGTGAAGATGACATTTCATTAGCTCAGCGTATTTTGGCATTTTCATCAAAACAAAAAAATCAAGAGAAAAAACCAAAAAATAGCTGAGAAAAAAGACTGGAAATGGTGCAATAATGACAGCATGTAAACGCAAACGAGTGTGATTCATGCTCATGTGACACATTTTTATTTTCGGAGGGTTTCATAAATGGCCGGACGTATATTTGTTTAGCAGTGTTTTATTTCCATGAAACGTAATTTATGTTTCATGTTTCTTTGATGTGCCTTAGGTTTTAAGAAAAAAATTTCATGTTTTACACTTACTATACTATTTTCTAATATTAATTTTTAATATTTCGCAATTAAATAATTTTTCTAAGAAAAAAAATGTTTTCTTAAAATTATGCATGAGAGGGTTAATTCAACGTAAAATTCACGTATTTATTCTACTTTTATTTTAAAACTATATATTGTTCGAATGTTAGAAACTGTAACATTTTTATCAATGTCTTTTTGAAAGCAAACAACACTTGTAAATAGAGCATATGAAATCCTCGTATTTTTTAAATTATAAGCATGTTCTTCCAAAACTTTTAATATATTTTTTAATAATCGTATATCCGGTCCCGCAGCTACCCAACTATTCGGTGAATTTCTCGCTTAGGATTCGTCGGTGACGTAGCAGAGTAGAAAGAAGCAAGCAAACGGCCGCTGGCACAGCGTTAGCGAGGTTAAGGGATGAAGTTTTGATGGGATGAAGCAGGCAAGTTAGAGAAAGGAACAGGGGAGAATAATCGATGATAATGTCGGCGGTGAGATGAGTTACTATCGTATTTTGCTGAAATAATTGAAGTAATATTCACATCAATGAGGTATTTCTCCATAATAAAATATGAGACTGTGATATTACTTACGTAATATAGGATCCATGGATTTATTTCCAAATGAGCCGATGTTTCCATAGAGGATTTATTATTTATAGTGAACGTGTAATATTCTATAGAAATTTGACAAGGCGAAACCGGCGGGTTCGTTGGAAAAAATATTCCCATGAGATTTTTTTGAATAATCATATTCGTGAGATATCCCAGAATAAGGTTCAAGAAGTCGCCCACGTGAAAAGTGGTCCAATTTTTTTTTCATTTTTTTTTAATTAAATTGCAAAAATCAGTATTTTCAGTAATACGTGCATATTAGGCGGCCGGCAACGATAAGTGCGAGAGAGATGCCATTCCGGCAGTCAATGGTGCATCTTACTCGCACTCACATTTACAGCCGCGTCAATACGGCTCAATTAACCGAGTTATTAAGGCTTAAAAATGGCCATTTTTGCGTTTTTCAAATTTTAATTTGCTGATAACTCGAAAACCATCAACTTTATAGAAAAATTACAAGAGATCTTTTTTGTCCAGAATGGTCTAAGAAACCTAAAAAATTTGTCTGGACCAAAAATAATAATTTTATTCTTCTTGTCTGGTACTTCAAAATAATTACATATCACTTCATTTTCTTTATACTTAGTACTTCCTTCATAGTGTACTATTATACAACAGTCTTCTTCTTCTTCATATTTCTTCATTATTTCATTTATACTTTATATTTCATATATCTGCCATCATATATATATAGTTTAGCTCTCCAGGCCTAGAAGGCCCATGGCTTGGTTTACTATTCCTTTCCAATCTCTCCTATTTGCTGCTTTATTTTTCCAATTTGTGATTTTCAGTTCTTCTATGTCTTTTTCAACATCTTTCTTCCATCTGGTTTTCGGTCTACCTTTCTTCTTCTTTCCTCCTATTCCTCCCGTTAGTATTTTTTTGGGAAGTCTCGTGTTTGGCATCCTTTGGATATGTCCCAACCATCTCAGTCTTTGTGATTTTACGATCCCTACTATGTTTGGTTCACCATACATCCTCTCCAATTCCACATTTGGTCTTCTTATCCACATTCCATTCCATATCTTTCCGCCAAATATTTTTCTTAGGACTTTTCTTTCCCATACTTTAAGCATGACTTGCTCGGATTTGTTCATCGTCCATGTTTCACTGGCATACAAGACTATAGGTCTTATCACTGTCTTGTATATTCTTATCTTAGCCCCTCTAGATATGTTCTTATTTCTCAATAAGTTGTTTAGAGCAAAGATACAACGATTGCCAGCCATAATTCTCGCTTGGATTTCTTCTTTTATATTTGGTCTCCTAGTGAATGTCGCTCCTAGATATTGGAATCTCTCTACTTCCTCGAATTTATATATTTTTGCCTCTGTGTTTATTGTCAGGTATTGTCCTTGTGTGTATTCTCGTTCTGTCCATTCCATATATTTAGTCTTTTCTTCGTTTATGTATATCCCTTTCTTTCTTCCTATCGCCTCTAGTCTTTTTAGTATTTCTTTTAATTCTTGTTTGCTTCTGGCTATCATTACTATGTCATCAGCGAATGCCAAGCATTGGTGTTTTCGTTGGTATACAAGTCCTGTCCTGTTAATTTCGGCTTCTCTGATGACTATTTCAAGAAGGATACTAAACAACAGTGATGACAGTGGGTCTCCTTGTCGTACCCCTTCACCGACCCTAAACTTATCTGTTTCCTTTCCATTTATTTTAACCCTGTTCTCTGTTTCTCTGAGTGTAACTTTTACCATCTTTATTAATTTTTTACTAATTCCAATTTCACATAGTGCTTTGTATATTTCTTTTCGTTTAACTCTGTCAAAAGCTTGTTTAAAGTCAATGAATAGGGCCATTGTAGATTTTCCGTATTCGTAGCTTTCCGCTTGTATCTCACGCAGCAGGAAAATTTGATCCACCGTGCTGCGTCCTCTTCTGAATCCACATTGATATTCTCCTATGTCATTATCTATCTTTTGTGTTATCTTGTCTTTTATATGTACTGCAAGTATTTTATATGCAACGTTTAGTAGGGCTACTCCCCTGTAATTATGGCATAAACTTTTGTCGCCTTTTTTGTGAATTGGACACAGTGTGGCTTCAGTCCATTCTTTTGGTATGTGTTCTTGTTCCCAAATTTCTTTTATCAGCTTTTCCAAATGCTTAATTAGTACTGGTCCTCCATATTTAAACATTTCAGCTGTTATTTCATCCTTACCTGGGCTCTTGTTTTTCTTTAGTTTTTCTATTATTTCTTTTATTTCTTTTTCATTAGGCGGTCTTTCCTGTATTTCTTCTTGATCAATATTTTCATTCGGTCCTTCTTCTTCTTCTTCTTCTGCATATTCTGTTGTGGGAATTTCATTTAGAAGCTCTTCGAAGTATTCTCTCCATCTGCTCAGTATTTCTTCGTCGCTTACTAAATTCCTTCCATTTTTGCTTTTGTAGTGTACAGGTTTTCTTTGGAACCCCTTTTTCTCATTTTTTACTCCTTGATATAAGTTCCTGACTTCTCCATTTTTATAGTTTTCTTCTATGCATTTCAATTTATCTTCGTTGTACTTTCTTTTCTTTGCTCTTATGATTCTTTTAGTTCGTTTTCTTTGTTCGTTGTATTGTATCTCCATCTCTGGTGTTTTCACTTGCATCATTTTGAGTCTTAACTTATTTCTTTCATCCAGTTCTATTTTACATTCTTCATCAAACCATTCTTTGAATCCATCTTTTATATTTCTATTACTGACTTGCGCTGCTTTGGTCATACATACTTTTATTTGCGTCCATTTTTGTTCGATGTTTTCATTTTTTGCAATATTTTCCAGTTCTCTAGTGACTAGTCTTTCATATTTACTTTGTTCTTCTTCTGACAGTAGTCTAATAGGTTTAGTTACTTTGTACCTTTTTTTCTGTTGATTTCTAAGAACTGGTATAACCTGTTTAAGTTGTATTCCGACTATAAAGTGATCTGTGTCTGCATCCGGTCCTCTATATGTTCTTATGTTCTTTATACATTTTTCCATGTCTTTTTCGATGAGCACATGATCTATTTGATTTATGGTTTTTCCATCTGGTGATCTCCATGTTCCTTGATATATTCTTTTGTGTTGAAAGTACGTGCTCATAACGATCATGTTTTTTTCTTTTGCAAAATCTATTAAGAGGTGACCATTTTCATTCGTTGTTTCATGCAGACTATATTTTCCTATGGTGGGTGTGTATATTTCTTCTTTTCCTATTTTGGCATTAGCATCACCTAGTACTATTTTTATATCGTATTTGGGAATATTTTCGAATACTGTATCTATTTGACTGTAGAAGTCTTCCTTTATCTCTATGTTTTTCTCTTCAGTCGGTGCATGTATGTTTATAAATGTTATTTTTTCGTATTTTCCTCTTATTCTTAGTATGCATATTCTCTCTGAAATTGGTTTAAAGTCAACGATTAGATCTTTCAGCTTTTTGTTTACTACAAATCCTGTGCCTAACATTCTATTTTCGCCTCCGCTATTGAAAAATAAATAGTCATTTATTTCCATTGAGTTTTGGCCTAGTTGTTTCGTTTCTTGTAGTGCTACTATTTCGAATTTATATTTTTTACATTCATCTACTAGGTGTTTCAGTTTTCCTTCTTCGTATGTTCCTCTTACATTCCATGTTCCTACTAATATATGTTCTTTTATGGGCTGCTTTTCATTAATAATCTGTACATTTTGTCTATTTCGTGTACCTGTACTTTGCCATGTCGTCTCCGTTATTTCAGTCTGCTTTCGTTGTATTGCTAGTTTTTTGGTTGTATATTTTTCTCTTTTATGAGTTGTTGTTGGCTGTTATTCCATGTCCATATTTCACCATTAATGATTAGCTTCTGGTATCCTATTTTTACATTTTTTCCATTATGCCTCTCTACCATAGCCTTGCTTCTAATTTCTTTCTGAATAATTCTTTCTTCTTTTGACATATCATCATTAATATAGATTCTTTCGTCCTTTTTGGTTTTTAATTTACTTTTATTTTTCATTACTTCTATTTTGTTTTTCACGCTGTTGAGTTCCACTATGACAGTATTTTCTCCTATTTTCCTTGCTCCATTTACATCTACTGAAACTTGTAGCTCTTTTTCCATAAAATTCTCCATAGCCCCTCGTAAAACTTTCTGATCATTTGTATCAATTTTTATTCCTTGTATTATTACATTTTTTCTCTTTCTTTCTCTTTCCAATTTCTCTATTTTTTCATTTGCTATACTAATTTCTTTTTCTAATTGACCTATTTGATTTATAGCTTTTTCGTTTGTTTCTCGCAGCTTTTTTATTTCATCTTTGTAGCCGCTTTGTTGATCTTTCAGTTCTTTAATTTCATTCTTTAGTTGTGTGATTTCGTCTCCAGATCTATATTGTTCTTTTTTTATGTCTTTTATATCCATTGCTAATTCCCTCATCATTTTCATCATTTGTTCCATTCCACTTATGTTATCTTCATCTGTTTTTTGTGATGTTCTAGCTGTTATTTTTGATTTTTTGCTGGGATGTTCCTCCTCTTCCCTTCTCCTTTTCATTTCATCATCTAATTCGCTATCTGAACTCATTGTTCTTAATTCCTAGTTATTTTTCGTGCTAGAGTTATTAGTCAATGCGTCACGGGTGAAGTTTCGTGGAGAACTCTACTCACAGTTCAAATTCCCACCCGCACCCGCGCTAGCCGTTACTAATTTTCCAGCACTTTTATTCCTAGGTAAAATCAAAATCAAAATCCGGCCCTGGTTATCTGTTTATAATAAAATTAATTATATTATAATAAAGTTTTCTACTTACAGCTGATTCTGTTTATTAATATGCTTTATTTTCCTGTAGAAATACACCATTCACAATATTGTTTTGTTTCCACCTACTGCAAAACCTGCTTTGTTTATATTCGATATCACACAAGTTTTTATCACTTTACACAAGAATTTAATTCCTTATCGTTGGAATTACTTTTTTCCGATTTTTTCACTGTATAATTAGTTAACTAATTAGGTTGTTTATTTATGTACCTACATATATTGGTTTATAGTTACACTGCACTTTTGTATAACACAATTGTTTTATTGCTATATCTGCCCGAGAATCGAGTTAAGATACGAGCTAAAAAACCACGAGCTAAAAAACCCATCATATCTTATAAAAATAGCCATCATATATTCATATCATTTTCATAATTCTTCATTTATATATCATTTACTTTATAAATTCTTCATTTTCTAACCCTTACCTACTCGGTGGGTAGTTTTTCGCAACTTTATACACTTAAATTTGCTTCCGGTCCTCTGTGCACCTCCTAAGCGTGACGAGGATTGCTCCAAAAAGACAAAATGGATAGTTGTGCGTCTCTAAAATCTTCTTCTACGTCTCGCATCCCTAAATTCCTATCTTACTCGCACTCACATTTACAGCCGCGTCAATACGCTCTTACGGCTTATTGTTAATAATTAAAAATAACAGCTTAGTAATAAACGAATGACACAATTTTCTTCAGGATCATGTAGTGGAGGCTTTAATGTTTGATTTGGTCACTTTCTGAATTTCCTAATAATAATTTTTAACCGAGTTATTAAGCCTTAAAAATCGCCATTTTTCGTTTTTTTTTTTCAATTTTAAATTGCTTATAACTCGAAAACAAACAACTTTAGAGAAAAATTCTAAGAGACCCTTTTTGTCCAGAATGGTCCAAAATACCTAAAAAAAATTGGACCACTTTTCACGTGGGCGACTTCTTAAACTTTATTTTGTCTCACGAATATGATTATGCAAAAATTCTCATGGGAATATTTTGTTCAACAAACCCGCCGTTTTCGCCTTGTCTAAATGTATAGGCATTAGAACCTGTCACCAAAAGAATATAATGTACGATTTTGAAACTTTTTTCCTGAGATATTATTTTCACCTATTAGCGAGCTCGCATACCGAAGCAATATCCTACATCGCATTAGGCATGCATTGCGAAAAGATACTTACTGAGTGTCACATCTGGTTTTCGGTGAATCTTCGGTGACTTTCGGTGGAATTTCGTTCACCGAAAACCATATGTGACACTCAGTGCGTATCTTTCCGCAATGTATGTTATGCGATGTAGGGATATTGCTTTGGTTTGCGAGCTCCCTTATGAAACCTTATTAGCGACAGTTGAAATATAAATGACTGAAGTCTTAATGTACAAAGTTTGACAAAAATATTTTTGAACGGAGTCGTCTACAATTGTTCAAAATAGAGAGCTTTAAGTCCTCAAGCTCGGAGTAGTGGCAGCGTTACTTTAAAATTCGTCCTCTAAACTATATCTCCGAAACTTGTTGATGGATTTTGACGCCTCTTTTTTTGTTTATATGTACTCTTTCTGTACATTACTCTGTAGATTAGCTCTGTCTGTCGTTATAAAAAGCTATGGAGGTACGCGTAATATGGTGCTACTACTGAAGAAAAACAAGATCCACTAGCAGTTTGCGATGACTACTCACTGGCCCATACCAACCCGGTCAGTATTAAAGACGCACGAGGCTTGACATTCGTTTTTCGAAAGAACTTTGGTCGAGTTACTGAATTTCAATGCCAACTTCCAGCTCCCGAAAAGGCTTTGAAACTTTAAGATACATCACGTTAACTTTTCTATATAGTAGCAAAAGACACTGCCCATGATCAACCTACCTACCAAGATATATGGGAGGCAGTACTTCAATTAAGAGAGCACGTATTGGAATCCAACGTGTAAAAGTTACCCATGCCAAAGCTAGAGTGCCGCCAATTAGATTGGAGGGTTGTCCGAAATATGGTGGAAAAATCTTTAAAGACACCGAAGTCCAGGTATTAGTCTGTTGCAATCAGCATGGTTACAGGTGCGTAGAGAAGATCCCTTGGCACTTTTATATAACTGGGAGATGTAAAAGAGAATCCAGTTGCCGATACCAGAGCACCCAGTTCCAGTCCAGAGTAGGTTCCACGACGAACTATTTCTTAACCCGGGAACAGTCGCGCTCTATTCTGTCACGTAATCGGTCGCGCGTTAGATTTTGTCTAACAATACGAATTTAGAGGCGAATTTACAACAAATCTTTATGTTTTATTATTTTTATTTACTTGCAATGTTAGAAATATTATTTCTAACAATTATTAAAGCTCATTGTTTCTCACCAAAGCCATAAATTCCAAAAAAAGGAGAAGAAAAAAAAACGAAAAAAATAAACCTACGCATTACTACACCCTTCCTCGAGGTACTTACGAGTGGAAAGTTATGTACAATTTTTCATCAAGTTATCACGAAAAAGGATAAAATGTTAGATTTTTTCTAACGGCGCGACTGCTTTCGGTTTAGGGAGGGGGTCAATGTTACAAAATTGCCTAGATCGAACAGAGATCTTGTAAATACACTCTCGACCTATAGGTGTTCAGATAGCCAGGGTCTACTTGTTCCGTATTCATCATCTACCAGATAGATTGTGGCCATCAAATCGAAGGTTCCAGATCAGAGGCGTACTTGTATATAAGGAACAAATTGTGTTGACATGGAGTCAGTCGTTAAGGTAGAATTCCGTACCAAGCGACCGAGACAGGCGACGGATAGTCGAGGTCTCCCCACGACTGCTCTCAATGCAATTATATCAGGGTAGTTCTGCAGCCCGCGACAGAGACACGCGACCAACTATAGCCTATCGCAACCTATCTGTCGCGGTCTCCTGTCTCGGTCGCTTGGTGAGGAATTCTACCTTTAGATAAGATAAGATGTCGCGAGATTTAATTTACATAGATGTAAAAGTGCGCGATATAAATTAGTGTATATTGTAGAGATAAATGATATGTTTTAGTATGTTATGTTTGTGAATAAATGCTTTAGTGTAATTTTAGTAAATATCAAGAAAATCAATGTAATTTGAACTAAAATAAAGTTAATAAATAAAGTGTTACAAATATTATAATAAATACGTAAAATCGTAACCCTATAAATGTTCAAGATGTGTTATATGTAATGCATAGTATGAGTGTACCTACTACAACTCTTACATTGTTGAAGTTATACTTGTTTAGGCGCGATAGGAAGTGAATATAGATGTGCGCGATTTCATCAAAAATGTTGGTGCTGGGCGCAGATGCGTTATACGTTTGCTCTGATTGGGTATTAAAATGACATGTCAAAAATGATCCAATATGGCGGATATGGGTAAACAAAACTATTTTAGTTTTATCGCCGACCGTCACTAAAATCATTCATCATTGTATTCATTTGCCCTCATCTGCGGCAGTAAAATAACACTGTATTGTACTGAAAGAAGGATTTTACTTTACTTGCCGTGATTATTAATCAAATTAACCGAGATGGAATCTAAGTGGTCGATGGTAGTAGTCGATTTTTTATTTGAGTAAATTTAAAATTGATTTACTTATTAAAAATATATATATTATATATATTAAAATTATTAAAAATATTGTACAAAATTTGCATTATTATTAATTAGATTTCTGTCAAAAAGTGAAATTCCGTAGTATTTTGTAATTATATTTATATAAAGTATATCAAAACTTTATCGATATAGTAATTATTCATAATTCATTCGATACATCAAGGGAAAAGCATCTGACGAAAGAATATAGTTCATAAATAATGACGTAACTATTAACGTTATTTTTAATTTTTGGAATTATTTTAAATATTAGGGTTAGTTTAATATTTAAATAAAATTACAATTAAACTGTTTAAATTGTATTTATTTCGTTCAAATCATAATAATAGAAGTGTAACTCGTTACGTGTACAAAGTACACATACTCTTTTTTTACTTTAAGTGCTACCAGTATTGAAACCCGATTACTTTATTCTATACACACACACACACACATAGTTTGCATATCCGCATACTACATACTCAGCCCCCATACTATAGATGGTGCCAGAGGACTCACAACTTTTTTAC
Organism: Diabrotica virgifera virgifera; assembly: GCF_917563875.1. Lineage (NCBI taxonomy): Eukaryota > Metazoa > Arthropoda > Insecta > Coleoptera > Chrysomelidae > Diabrotica > Diabrotica virgifera. The sequence goes on along the minus strand of NC_065446.1, from coordinate 208,521,644 downwards.
ATCCTAAGAAAACTTTCAATCGAGCTATCGAGCATTTACTCTTCTATTCGAACTGTTTGGATTATTACGTGTTTGGTTTTACCGCGTTATCATACTCCCAGGGGATATCCCAAGCGAGATGGAATGGGAAAGAGAGTTTTCCAAGCCGAACCGGCGGGAAATGCTTTTGTAAATTACCCTTTGTGTTTGACTCGAATCGGGATATGGAACAAAGTTAGAAACACTCTTTGAAATGAGTTAAATATGTTGCGACATAAGAAAAAATTCAAACAGAAATTTTTTGTTGGAAGATAAACGAGGTAAAGATAACTCAGTTTTCCGCTGTTAGTACAGAGTGCGGTAAACGGCCACAATTACGAGTATTGAAAACTCAATTAGTGTAAAGCTAACATCAATATAGGGCTAATAGGTATAAATGTACTTTTATTTTTAATTAAAAATACAGATATATTTTATACACAGTTAGGATATTTAAAAAGATTGGAACAGCTGAGTGAGAAAATGAAAAGAGTTTCCTAGCTGGGCGCTTTCGGTTTACAAAGTACTTTGAAAGCTATGCTTAAAGGTTTAAAGTACCACTATAAACAGGGCTCCCATACAGACAAACATAACAAAGAAATGGGAAAAATGATCAAAGGGCCATAATGCAAAAGTTATCTGTCATCACTGCCATGAAATTTTTATTACGTCTAAAATTTAAAAACTTCTTAGGCTTAAAGTGTTAAAAGCAATATCAAATTGATAGCGATAAAATTTTGTATGTACCACGTCAGTAAAGACTCTTTATAGAACTCGTCTGTAATTCGCCTCACTCGCTACGCTCGCTCAGCTCATAATATCAGACTCGTTCGATAAAGATTAACTTTACTGACTTGGTACATAAATAACTATTTTTATATAATCTGGTACATGTTCGGTGTTTGTAGTCCAGTTGTTTTGATGTCATCTGGGATTCCACATATCCTATTTTTTTTCTCGTAGTACTAACAATCGATCAGAATAGATATGCTTCAGCATCAATGGGAGAGAAAATGTCAAAGATTTTATTTATTTATTATAAGAATTATAAGTATGATTCATAAACTTATGATTTGATGAAGAAGAGTTGCGGTTTTTTTATTTAGCCTGGTAATATTATTTTTTAATATACTATTTTTTGTGTAACGGTGAATAAAATTTATGATCTCAATAATTAGTTCAGCTGGTTCGTTGAAGTAGTCTTTTGAAATTATTTCAGGGTCATAAGAATATAAAATATTTTCTAAAAGTCTATATATAGATACATTTAGTACAACTGGAAATAAAGTATTTTCGATTTTGTCCCTGTTTGTTTCTAAGTGACATCTTCCCGGCATGTTTTGAGAGAAGGTTTCTATTGTATGTTTTAGACAGAACACATTGTCTATATGTTATAGTCAAAGCCCGAATTTCAGGCACTCCTAGGTTTGACTAGGCCATCCTCAGGTCTGACTGACGGTCTTAGTCAAAGCCCGAAATAAATTAAAGCTTCGGCCTTTGACTAGTCAAACCTAGGAGAGACTAAGTTGGTCAGGCAAAGGTCGAAATTTAATTTTATGAAATCGGGGTTTGACTAGTCAAACCCCGATCTGCTATTAAAATGTCGTAATTTGTTAGATTAGGTTTAATAAAACGTCATTTTTTAATTTTATTGTTTAATTTTATTCTTATATTGTCGAAATAATTTTTTTTTTATATTAGTGTTTATTCTCACATGTTGATGTTGACGCATTATGGAATTTAGAGTTACTCAATACATTAGACCTTTTACATATAATTTTGAAGAGCATTTCTTATTGCAGTAGCATTTTATAAAGTCTTGTCCTCCAAATTTAGAATCTTTTGTAATAATTTTTCTTAGAGAAAATTCTCTTTGCATTCTCTTATTCGATTTCTTGAAAAAAGTGTGTTTATTGTTCCCTATTTCGTACTAACTCTATATGAACCGTCAATTGTTTTATCCTTTATGATACCCAAAATATTTCGAGCACCATCATTGGCTCTATCAAAGCTAAGGATAGGTATTGTTACAGTTTTTCCATTCGAAATTGCAGGAAATTTTTTTCACTTAATTGTTTTGTAGCACTAAGGCGGGTTACGCTTACATATTTTGCCCGTGCTATTGTCAGATACCTATTTTATTATCTATTTTCAAACTCAAGCAGTAGGTACATTTGTATCTATGTCTTGCATAAATGTAATACACTCGTAATGTCAACGCACCTGTAGGCTGCGCACTATCAAAAGTAAGGATCACCATGGTACTAACGAAGGCCCTGGACCGTCGTCACTAGTGGAGGAAGAAAATTGTCAAACAATTCAGATTACTTCTTCAGGTGTGGTTTGTTGTAGTTGCCAAAAAGAGAGCTCTGACGCAAATTCGAGCATAATTTGTAATCAGATGGTATAGACATGCGTTGTGCAAAGACAGAAAAGATTAAAATAAATAAAGGGAAAGGCGATTTAAGGTCTTTATGCCCAGGCCAATGCTACGAAACAATTAAGTGAAAAAAAAATTCCTCCAATTTCGATCAGAGAAACTTTAACCATACCTATTCCCAGCTTTGATAGAGCTAAAGGAGATACTCTGAATATTTTTTGTATCATACAAGATAAAACAGTTGACGGTTTATGTAGAGTTGGTACGAAATACGGAACAATAAACACTCTTTTTTCAACAAATAAGAGAATGCAAAGAAAATTTTCTTAATTTCGAAGACGTTCTGTCTCTAAGAGAAATTAGTACAAAAGATCTAAATTTGGGGGACAAGGCTTTATAAAATGCTACTGCAATAAGAATTGCTCTTCAAAATTATGTAAGTGTAAAAGGTCTAACGCAGGGCTTCTCAATCTGTGGTACATGTACCAATGGTGGTACATATCATTATGTGCAGTGGTACACAAAACGCAAAAACAGTAAAAATTATCATATTTATAGTTAATTAGATTAACTACCGCCATAGGTATTTTAGTTAGGTGGTACCAAAAATAATTATAAGAATTTTGTGGTAGGTACATCACTCAAAAAAATTCAAAGCCACTGGTCAAACCTATTGTGTAACTCTAAATCCCATAATGCCTCAACATCAATATGTGAGAATAAACTCTATTTTTTTATTTTAATTACGACAGTATAAAAATAATAAATATTACAATTAAAAATGACGTTTTATTAAACCTAATCTAACAAATTACGACATTTTAATAGCTGATCGAGGTTTGACTAGTCAGTTTCATAAAATTAAATTTCGACCTTTGCCTGACCAACGTAGTCTCTCCTAGGTTTGACTAGTCAAAGGCCGAAACTGTAATTTATTTCGGGCTTTGACTAAGACCGTCAGTCAGATCTGAGGATTACCTAGTCAAACCTAGGAGTGCCTGAAATTCGGGCTTTGACTATAACACATACAAGAACGACCAGTACAACAGCCACTCTGATCTTGAGCGTCTTCCCAACATTCTTTAATTCGGCTATTAATAATTGTGTTCCCGTACGTTCTACAAACTGATTTTGTTACACTATGCCCTTGGTAGTTATTACAATCCTTTCTGTCCCCTTTATTTTGTTTTGTATAGACTTTTCAGTTTTCCATTCTGCGGTAGCTTAGCAGCTCTTTAAGAATAAATTAAAGGTATAAGCCAAGAGGTAAAGTAGATTATTTTGGGCCATATTTAATCAGTTCTATTGGTACTTCTTCCGGTTCTATAACCTTCCAATTTTTTTTAACGTTGGCATCTTTCTTTATTTCTTCTGATGTTTTTTCAGTTTTTTCGCGGTACGGAATATCATATTTTCAGTAGCCATTATCGTGAAATTCGGATCAATCTTCTGTTAGCATTATTTGTTCATTTTATTCGATCTATAATTCGGGGTATATTAAACTTCTGCGTTATTTTCTATCTGTTCTACTACCTCTAATTGTTTTTCAGGCTTCTCCACTTCTTGCTGTACCTTCCCATAAAATTTTCTACGTAAACGGAGGTTGTGTTCCATATCTCATTTTTGGCTTTACTTACTTGTATTTTTACTTTGTTTCAACTGTTGAACCACGACTCCCAATTTAAAGGTTCTTTGGGGCTGCCCTTGTATCATACATGTCCTTCTTTCCCAAAAGATCTTTTATTTCTTTATTCCACCGTTAACGTTATTAACCTTCAGTAATAGATTATTGATTTCAAATTTCTCGTTGGTTGGGTCCATGTGAATTTATGAATATCGTTGTGCTGATAGTACCCATTCATTATCTTGATTTGATATGATCCCAGAATATTTCACTGTTTTTATTTATTATTTTCCCTCTCCAAACAGATCGATCACTTTGCTATTTACTTTTCTTCCGTTTCTAGAATTTAAGTCACCTAGTATAATTTATTCCTACCTAGTTCCATTACTAATTCTACCAAATCCGTCAATTCGACGTAAAAGTTATCTTTTACCTAGTCCTTTTAAACTACAAAACTTGAGTATATGCATCCACTGCCAATATGTCACATCCTTTAGCTTTATCCCAATTTTGATTAACTTTTCATTTATTTGTTCCATTAGTGTGGTATTACAGTAATAATAATCGGTATGATAACTGATAAAAGATCCCAAAAATTCGACAAATAAAAGTAATGAACCATGAGCAAAATTATGTCAGAATATTGTGTGCCCAAAGATTTGAATTTGATGTCACCTATCAACCCTTAGATAATGTCCAATTATTTGTGGTGTAGGTATAATAACTTGTAATCAATTTCAGTTAAATTAAAACTAGTTTTAGTGATTGCTAATAATATTGCTTAAAAAATCAGAAGGCAAAAGAATAATACTATCTGTACTGATACATAATAGAGCTGACAAGGGTCAGTAACCGAGATGAAAAAACATAAACTTCTTAGAATACAATAACAATTAAAACAAAGCATGCTTAATTTTAAACACGCTAAAGTTTGGAAACAAATGTGTAATATTTGACGATTTTGTGGGACTAAAATATGACAAAATATATTTTATAGCCGTAATACGAATTTTATTGTAGTAAATCTAAAATTAACATTCTAATAACACACCAGAACTGGCACGTTAATATAAGCGGGATTGTCGACTGAATTTCCATTATCACAGTTTTATGATTACAGTTTTAATTTACGTTCCTCGTTGATATATTCTGTGTAGCGCAGATATTCAGCCACACTCACATACATTTATAAATTTACATTTTACGTTTGTGAGTAGTAGATTTTCTTAACATGAATCACAATTTTCGATATAAAATACGAATACATACGACCGTTTTATGTATATTTAAGTTTATTTCTTAATAATATGTTATGTTCTATTCTAACAATGTAACGTTATACTCATTATAGGCCAGCGTCCTATTTGTAGAACACTACAAATTCGATTTTTTTCAACCATTAAAATTTTTTAAATTTAAAGCAATTTACCCTGTATATTTTAAGCTATCGTAGACTGTATTATAAATTTTGTTAGATTATATTACCAAAACCCACTCAATAAAAAAATTATTAATTGGGCAAAGTTGAACTTGTCTATAGATTTACACTTCCTCCATATTTTCTCCTTCATTAGGATGTAGAGGTGTTATATAATTTGTTTGACTATTTTTGTCCCATTATCCCTCTCCTGTGCGTGTTGTAACGTTTCAATCAACCGATTGAACGCACACCAAGCTCCGCTTGGTATTTGTCCCTCGTACTTTATATTTCTACAAGAGACCCTACTATCGTCAAATTAATTTGTTCAATTCTTCTAAGGTATTTAAGCCGATACAAATTTGTACGCGCTCTTTTTCCATTACCACGTAAATGAGCAACAATATCGGCATAAATTATTGTGTTTGTGTTTAGGCCGTTAGACATACGGGAAAGTTTGATTATCTAGTTTAAGCCTCAGTTTCTTTACTGATTTCTTTTGCACGGTAGATTCCTACTTTCTTCCTTGAAATAAAGTCAATATTTATTCCAATGTTTTAGCTCTCTTAAAATACGTTGAAAAAACTGCTGAGAGGATCACAGTAACGTGACTTTTAAAAAACTTTGTATTAGTACTGAAATGGACTTTACTAACTGTTTTAAAAGGTATTATAATATTTTATAATTTAATATTTTCTCAATTATATTTCAATCTAAATGCTACGGTTTCATCTTATCCTCTCGAACTTCTCCCAAAACCTGTTTCAAATTGCGATCTGCAAATTGTCCTCTAAAACACGTCTCGAGTGTTCATCGTTATTTTTATAGTTAGAAATTCTCTATCGATTTCTATTACTCGACAGACCATAAGTGTAAACGGGTAAAGGTCATCAACGGTAGAAAACGTGCTACAATTTTTATACCTACCCTATTGTTCCAGTTGTAAGTTAGAACGAAACTGTTGATTTGTATAAATAATTTATCAGTTTTTTACCGAGTGCAGTTTACTATAGATTTTCTGGTTGTTCTATTTAACTGCAAATTGATAATAATAATATGATCTACAGAGTGATCAGCTTCTGTTACAAAATTCGTTGTATATCTACAGGAGACACCAATAAAAGTTATTTACAGAAATAATTGCGGAAGCAACCGTAAGCTTCACGTTTTACAATTAATCACAAATGTTCAGGGTCTTTCATAATAATGTACCTTATCAAATATATGCTACTTTAACCCTTATCCGGGCAAGGTGGGTCCAACGGGCCCGAGACGCCATTTCTTTTATCATAAACTGATAAAAAAATTTTATTGAATTTTATGTATCACTGAATTTGTTTAAAAGTATGTTTCCTTCAACATAGTCATGAGCTATTCAAAATATTCATTATCATTTTTGAAATTATTGCGTCGAAAGAATTTTGTCACGTAAAGGGGCAACACGGGCCCGTCGGACCCTATTTTTATTTATACCTAAAGTCTAAATCTTTGTTACAGAAGTTATTCTGGCAGTTAGGTAATGTTTTTGTAAATTATGTAAACGACTTTTATGATTCCGGAAATCTAATAATAAAGTCTAAACGTGTTACAAACAATGTAAATAACTTTTTGATGTGAACATCAAAGAGATGCTTACAATATGTGTTATATCTAGTCTAAATGAATTTTAAGAACTGACAATCATTGTTGGAATGCAATAATATTGTTAGGTAGGTACCTATACATATTTTGAAATAAATAATGCATTTGCTATCAGTCGTTTGATATCGATGTGAGTGTCGACAACTAAGATCCTAAAATTATATTGAATTATAGTGAAAGTAGACAGTGCGAATAAAATGTCCCGAAAACCATTATCAGCGGCAGAACTGCAAGATATTTCTAATAATTTATGGGATTCTGATGACGAAGAATCTCCTGAAGTAGGTAGCATTGAAAGTGACTCTGAAATTGAAGATCATCTTTCGGAAGCAAGTGAAGAGGAGGATCAGCAAGTAGTATTGAGTGATAATGAAGAAGAATGTGTAGCTACAAGTTTCCAGATTTCAGAGTGTGTAATTTTTGAAACTAAGGATGGAATTAACTGGAAGAATCAACCACAACTTACAGTATCTATGCGACGCTGCGACATAATAAAAAGCAAAGGGCACAAAGTAATGTTAGCCCCTTGTCAAAGTGTAGATGATACTGTTGATTCCTTTTGTTTGTTTGTGGTCGAAAAAATTGTGAACAAAATAGTGAAATGTACAAATAAAGAAGCCGAAAAAGTCCTGGGCATAGAGAACTGGAAATATTGCGATTCTATAGAGCTATATGCCTTTATGTCAAAAATGAATTTTTTGAAATGTCACTTATAAGTGTTAAATTTGTAAAAATTATTGTAAAAATAGATAAAACACATTAAAAAAGTAATGATAATGCTCATAAAAAACGAAGTCCCACCAGAGAAGTCCCACAGGAAACGTTTTGCAATAATTTCTTGAATTTTATGAGAAATTATCGTAGGTCCGAAAAACAACATGTAATAGTAACTAAATTAGTGAGAAGAGGAGCCCAAATTTCGAGACAGATGAACGAAAAAAAAACTTTATTTGATTCCTTTTTGTAAATTTTAAAATTAATTAGTGTTGTTTAAGACAATCAAAATTGAACCCTCACGCACAAGTTTTACGTACAACTTCAGTGAGGAACTGAGTTTATTATATGTATAATTTATTTTCTACGAATAAACTCCATTATTATTATTATTTCAGATTTAGCCATACGGCTCACACTCCCTCTGAGGGGAAAATTGACTCATCCCAGATACCTACGGTATCAAAAGGATTGAGCTCTGGTGGGACTCTTTCCGTGTTATCGAGCCCTAGGTGACTTGGAATGCAGGTGTATCTCCCAAAAATTTTCGTACACTTCTGGCCGTCGCGAGTAGTACAGCTTTCTGCATGGTCTTATAAAGATGTTCATTCAGACCCAGCTTTTTGATGCTTTCGAGGAGGGTCTTCGGAATGACTCCAGTAGTAGACATGATAATCGGTATCGTCTGGGTACTTTGCATTCTCCATTGCCTTCGTATTTGAATTTCCAGATCTCTGTACTTGGCGATCTTTTCAGTAAATTTACTACGTAGATTATTGTTGTTAGGTATCGCCACATCAATTAGTGTTGTTTGTTTTGTTAATTTATTAACTAGTACGAGATCTGGTCTATTATGTGCCACTGTTTGGTCTGTGAGCACAGTGCGGTCCCAGTATAGCTTGTAGTTGCCATCCTCAAGCATACTCTCAGGGACGTATTGATAATACGGGAGATGGTCCGTTTGGAGAAGTCCCAGCTTGACAGCTATCTCCTGATGAAGGATTTTTCCCACTGCGTCATGCCGTTCCTTGTATTCAGTTGCAGCAAATGCCTGGCAGCCCCCTGTAATATGTTGGATGGTTTCTTGGGCTTGACATCCATATCGGCATCTGTCGTTTTGAACCTTAGGGTCTTTGACGATATATTTCAGGTAATTTCTGGTTGGTATAACCTGATCCTGAATGGCCAGTAATGAACCCTCCGTTTCAGGGAACATCTTTCCTGATGTCAACCAATAGTTCGACGCTGTATTGTCGACATAGTCTTGGCTGACCTCATTGGGATGTCGCCCGTGCAGAGGTTTACCCATCCAGGTGCGCATTTTTTCGTCTTTAGTGAGGTGGTTTATGCGCATTTCTGGTTCCCTCAGTTTGATCGGTGTTGTGTCATCTACTGCGCATATAGCGCGATGTAGAGTAGATGTCTCAGCTTGCATCTGAAAATAATTTCTTAAATTAGCAATTTGTTTATCTAATTGCTCACCTATATCCATAAGTCCTCTTCCTCCTAGATTCCGTGGTAATGTTGTTCTTTCTACTGCACTTTTAGGATGGTGTTTTTGTGACTTTGTGAGGTGTGTTCTTACTTTTCGCTGAAGATTCTCTATGTCCGTTATTATTATTATTATAGTATAGTATTATTATTATTATTATTATCAGATTTAGCCATACGGCTCACACTCCCTCTAAGGGGAAAATTGACTCATCCCAGATACCTACGGTATCAAAAGGATTGAGCTCTGGTGGGACTCTTTCCGTGTTTTCGAGCCCTAGGTGACTTGGTATGCAGGTGTATCTCCCAGAAATTTTCGTACACATCTGGCCGTTGCGAGTAGTACTGCTTTCTGCATGGTCTTATAAAGATGTTCATTAAGACCCAGCTTTTTTATGCTTTCGAGGAGGGTCTTCGGAATGACTCCAGTAGTAGACATAATAATCGGTATCGTCTGGGTACTTTGCATTCTCCATTGTCTCCGTATTTGAATTTCCAGATCTCTGTACTTGGCGATCTTTTCAGTAAATTTAGTACGTACATTATTGTTGTTAGGAATCGCCACATCAATGAGGGTTGTTTGTCTCGTTAATTTATTGACTAATACGAGATCTGGTCTATTATGCGCCACTGTTTGGTCTGTGAGCACAGTGCGGTCCCAGTATAGCTTGTAGTTGCCATCCTCAAGCATACTCTCAGGGACGTATTGATAATATGGGAGATGGTCGGTTTGGAGAAGTCCCAGCTTGATAGCTATCTCCTGATGAAGGATTTTTCCCACTGCGTCATGCCGTTCCTTGTACTCAGTTGCAGCAAATGCCTGGCAGCCCCCTGTAAGATGTTGGATGGTTTCTTGGGCTTGACATCCATATCGGCATCTGTCGTTTTGAACATGGGGGTCTTTGATGATATATTTCAGGTAATTTCTGGTTGGTATAACCTGATCCTGAATGGCCAGTAATGAACCCTCCGTTTCAGGGAACATCTTTCCTGATGTCAACCAGTAGTTCGACGCTATATTGTCGACATAATCTTGGCTGACCTCATTGGGATGTCGCCCGTGCAGAGGTTTACCCATCCAGGCGCGCACTTTTTCGTCCTTAGTAAGGTGGTTTATGCGCAGTTCTGCTTCCCCCAGTTTTATCGGTGTTGTGTCATCTACTGCGCAGATAGCGCGATGTAGAGTAGATGTTTCAGCCTGCATCTGAAAATAAGTTCTTAAATTAGCAATTTGTTTATCTAATTGCTCACCTATATCCATAAGTCCTCTTCCTCCTAGATTCCGTGGTAATGTTGTTCTTTCTACTGCACTTTTAGGATGGTGTTTTTGTGCCTTTGTGAGGTGTGTTCGTACTTTTCGCTGAAGAGCTTCTATATCTGTTTTTGTCCACTTAATAATACCAAATGAGTAGCTAAGCGCGGAACCACGCGGAACAATTTATTATTATTATTATTATTATTATTATTTATTGGACTAGGTACTACTAACTTCACGTAGATCGCGCTTTAGAGGTAGACCGCATACGATAGTAGCACCTTTTTTTTAATCTAGACAATTTAAATTTAACTTTAATAAAAAATCAAAAAAGAACATTAGAAATATTCTGTAAATATGAATAGTACATTCAAGAACAGTGGTAGGCCCAACGGACCCGAGTTGCCCGGTTGCGTAAGTAAAATGTGTTGCCCGGATAAGGGTTAATAAAATACTTTGTTTAATTTATATTAAAAATTAGCTTCCCTTCTTAGTGAGAAGCATACCAAGTCCCTTTGGGTATCGAATTTCTACTTGTTTATATTGTAAGTTATAAAATGTAGATTTCAAGTTCAAGGGGTTCATTACATTACATAGATGTATAGTCCAGCAGATCTAAACAATATCTTTCCCTGTATTTATGCAGTTCCTGCATGTTTATGTACGATTCTGACACAACGGTAGATCCAGCAACCTTGAAAGGAGGGGGCAATGAAATAAAAAATTTCTCGTCACTCGCGTACGCAGGATTTTTTTTTCGATATGGGCTGTTACTTTATTTTTCTTCATGTACCATGTCCTTTCAGAACGTTTCAGAACATACTATCATAGCTATCTTAATTTTATTCACTGCCACCCTAAATCAACCACGAAGTGCTTTTTCGTCCTGGACTGCGTTTGCTTTCTATTTTCACTTGCCTAATATTTTGTAGCAACCTATATTTGAAACTTCTCATTACATGTCCAAAATACTCCACTTTTCTCTTCTTAATGCGTTCTATAATCTCAGTAGTGTTGCTGAGACGTTCTAGTATTGTGGAGTTTCGAACCATTTTTACCCAAGATACTTTTAAAATTCTTCTATAGAACCACATTTCGAAAGCCGCAAGGCGATTTATGTAAGTAGATCGATTTTATTCACAGTCCAAGACTCGACACCATACAGTAAGACCGAGAACACGTACTTTGGAGAAGGAATTCTGTTTTATGTTTCATTCCGTTATTCAGTTGTCAACAGGACACAAAACTCACTATTTATTTTCAATCGTAATTATCTTTTTCTTCAAAAAAGGCGACACCAGGCGAAGTCTCCATAAGGGGGCAATTGACCCCATTGACCCCCCCCCCCTTGGATCCGCGCCTGTTGACATCGACTGCAAGCGGCAGACGGCAGTTGCAGTTGTCGCCATGTGTTTTTTTATGTTTTGTTACTAAACAAAAGTATTTACCATTTAATATGAACTAATTTTCTAAATAAAATTTCTAACCTGGGTATATGAATCAAATTATTTTTTTTGCCAATATATAGTCCAATAATATATTATGTATAATGAAATCCTGAATTCAAGTTTACTTTTATATAATAGATATTATCATGTCACTTACAACTTTCCATTTCAGTAAGTATAGCTTTTATATTATAAACTGAAGTGTTTAAATATTTTTTTCTTTTAAAATACATAATAATTATTAGTACCCGTACTTGTTAGTAAGTAATGATTTTTCAATTTCAATACTCTATAATACGATTTGGTATTGCATTTGAAAAGGAAATAATAAATATTCAAAATGTAGTGGTCGGAATTTTTACTTATGCGAGGATTGTTGCATGTTGGGATTTTGGTCTGTCGGGATTCTGGCGTGTCGGGATTCTGGCGTGTCGGTGTTTGGGCTGTCGGGAATTTGGCTGTCGGGATTTTGGCTGTAGGAATTTGGGCGCCACCGGACAGACGTCACTACTTTGCACTATTAATTTTTATGGGACTGATTCCGACATTTAACTGCAATTTTTGTCTGGCAGAACGTCAGTTGCTAATAATTATACAAATTTATAGTGCAAAGTAAATAGGTATGTCATGGTAACAACTGTAACTGCCGTCTCCAGTTGCCGTCTGCCGTCTGCAGTCGTTGTAGGAATCGTAGCTTTAAGCTGTCCACTTTGCCTATTTTAGAACATGATATCTGAGTGAGCAGCGTCCATTGATAATACTAGGTCTTTTAAAGCTTTAATATTAATTTCAGGTCTTCTAAAGCTTCAGTATTATTTTGCGCAATGAAAACAGGTTGTAATAACTTTTTTGTTTGCCTTTTGGGGCTGAAATATGTTACCAGTAGGCTACTTAAGAGCCTTTAGTGCAGCTAGTCTGACTGCTATACCCGTTCAGTCAAACTAAAAAGTCATTAATATTCAGCACAGGGGAGCGCTATTCTTCAAGGTGTGAAATTCTATCAACAAGGGATCTACCTCTTTTATGAAATGATCCCCTGTTTATTTAAGTACAGATTTCCAGTAACAGTACCCCGCTGAGTTGAATATTAATGACTCTCTTAGTTTGATTGCAGATTATATAATAATTTTTTCGGCTAAGGTTATTAAGGAAGTTAATATCATATCAGTCAATAAAGTTTTACAGGAAGTTTTGGGCACAAGAATCAACTGCTAGCAGTTTTTCTTGAAATAGTGTAAAGTATTTCCGACAGCGCATTGACAGTCCGGCATTACGACCAGAAATCTTCTTGCATTTTTACATATTATCAGTACAAACATGCGACTATGAACCTTTTACTACTTATTATTGCTTTTTTACTTTTGTTGGATATAATTACCCTTCCTATTGTTTTGTACCTACTAAAATATTAGGTTTGTATTGGTTTGACAACCGTTACTGAAATATACCTGTCCAGGTTAATCACCATCATACAATGTTCAAACTCACCATCACCACATTAAAGCAATACAAGACATTGTAGTAAAGAAAAGAGAGACGTTCTCACAAACAATTTATTTTACAACTGACGACCGGTTTCGCTGTCTACAATATTCACAGCATCTTCAGGTCACGGTAGAAGTAAAATTAAATGCTACAAATAACAAAAAACCATAGTTAGTTAAGTGGTCTGGTTGAAATCAAAGGGTAATGATCAAGCCAATATTAAAGTATATACAGAGAGAGTCTGTAAAGTGGAATAAATTCAATATCTCAAATACTAATTGTTTTTTTGGGAAATGCTCAGACCCGTCGATTAGTATTTCAAATTGTCCTTTTTGACATTCAATAAAAATGTATACAGGGTGTCCCAATTTAGAGATATGACGTCATCGTCGATTTTCTTAAATGGCAACACTGTCATTTTGATAGCTAATTTGATAGGGTTTGTAAAGTTATACATAACTGCAAAATATCAAATTTTTATTTTTTACCATTTACAAGATAATAGAAAATAACAAAGTTATATCTGTAATTTGGAATATATTCAATAATTAAAATACTAACTGTTTTTTTGAAAAATGCTCAGACCCGTCGATTAGTATATCAAATTGTCATTTTTGACATATAATAATAATGTATACAGGGTGTCCCAATTTAGAGATATGACGTCATCGTTGATTTTCTTAAATGGCAACACTATCATTTTGATAGCTATTTTGATAGCGCGTGTAAAGTTAAACACATCTGAAAAATTTCAAAATTTTATTCCCTACCATTTACAAGATAATAAAAAATAACAAAGTTATGAAGAACAAGAAGTAATCAAATAATAATTGAATTTATTTATTTCAATTAAGCAAATGCTCATAACGTTGCCCATTGACAGTTTGACAATAATTGAGGGCAACATTATGAGTTTTTGCTTAATTTATTGAAATAATTAAATTCAATTATTAGTTGATTACTTCTTTTTCATAACTTTGTTATTTTTTATTATCATCTAAATGGTAGAGAATACAAATTTGAAATTTTGCAGTTGTGTATAACTTTACACACCCTATCAAAATAGCTATCAAAATGACAGTGTTGCCATTTAAGAAAATCAACGATGACGTCATATCTCTAAATTGGGACACCCTGTATACATTATTATTATATGTCAAAAAGGACAATTTGATATACTAATCGACGGGTCTGAGCATTTTTCAAAAAAACAGTTAGTATTTTAATTATTGAATATATTCCAAATTACAGATATAACTTGGTTATTTTCTATTATCTTGTAAATGGTAGAGAATAAAAATTTGATATTTTGCAGTTATGTATAACTTTACAAACCCTATCAAATTAGCTATCAAAATGACAGTGTTGCCATTTAAGAAAATCGACGATGACGTCATATCTCTAAATGGGGACACCCTGTATACATTATTATTGAATGTCAAAAAGGACAATGTGAAATACTAATCGACGGGTCTGAGCATTTTCCAAAAAAACAATTAGTATTTGAGATATTGAATTTATTCCACTTTACAAACTCTCTCTGTATATTTATGCATACATATAAATACTAACATGTACGTAAATATGGTTTACAACCCTCACACTCACATACATGCACGCATTCAAATGTAGTGGCAACAAAAGTATGTTAAGTATAAGTATAAAATATACACTTACTTTCCGGTATAAGGGAAGAATATAGTAGTATTCAATATCATACTTTTTCTCTATATTATGCTAAAGGGAGAGATGGTAGAGGGACAGATTTGAATGTAATGCATTAACAAAACAAAAAAATTGGCAGGATCTTGAGGGGATTAGTAAGGAAACACGACATTAAACCGTGAAACCAATGTCATTGGTGCGTGCATGTATGTGAGTGTGAGGGTTGTAAACCATATTTACGTACATGTTAGTATTTATATGTATGCATAAATATATATACTTTAATATTGGCTTGATCATTACCCTTTGATTTTAACCAGACCACTTAACTAACTCTGGTTTTTTGTTATTTGTAGCATTTAATTTTACTTTTACCGTGACCTGAAGATGCTGTGAATATTGTAGACAGCGAAACTGGTCGTCAGTTGTAAAATAAATTGTTTGTGAGAACGTCTCTCTTTTCTTTACTACAATAGTATGGACTCACATATGCAACCCATTCATTTTTTCAATACAAGACACTTTACTAACATACTGTGAATAGGTATACCTAGGTTGGATGTATTTATTGATTATTATGAGTACCCTAATATTATTCACGCACTTATTTTACGAAAACTAAAATTTCCTATAACCACAAGTTATATTATGCTAACTTTGCCAAGTATTATTTTGGGCTATTTGAATTATTTATTAGAACAGAATAATTTTCGCGTACATAGATATATGAGATTTACGAGGTCAAATATATTTTGCAGCATTCCTTTCCAATCGGCAAATACAATTACACAAATAATTAACATTTGGAAATAAGTCAAAGCTTGAATAAATTCAATAAGTACTTTATAAATAATAGAGATGGCAGTGTAAGAAAATACTGTAATTTTATGTATTCTTGATGTATCTGAATATTATTATTTTTATGAGGATCTGTACTGCCAATATCTCACTTTATTTTCAAGTTATAATAAAAATCCGGTAAAATATATAAATAGTATGTTATCTACTATGGTGAGTAGTTTATTAGAGACTGCTATTTTAGTTATTAGATACCGAGAAATATACTGAATTACTGAATGAGTATACTGAAATCAGAAGTCAAAAAAGCGATACAGTAAGCCAAAAACAATAAAGCATCTAGACCAGATCAAATTTCTGCTAAGCTACTTAAAATTTTGAATGAAGAAAACAACAAGGAAACAGTACCAATTGATTGGTTAGAGTCACTGTTTAAAACAGTACTAAAGAAAAGCAAGCCCACTAGCTGACTAGACTAGACTAGATCAGTTTGATGAGCCACACACTTGTGTTGTGGTACTTTTAAGAATTATATAAAACCGAGTATTAATTCCTGCGAAAGTAGAATTAGTAGTACGCAATATGGATTTAGAAACGGTATAAGAACTACATAAAGAGGCATTCTTTTGTATGTATTTTCTGTTTAGATAAATAATCAGTTTATATAAACCTGGTAGATAATAAGAAACTGAACTTAGATTTACACATTTTATTCCAAAATTGATAATATATAAAAAACAAGGCAAGAAGATTTATAAACAAAAAAAGAATGTGTGTGTACTTTGTACGCACGTAAGAAGTTATTCATCTATTATATGATTTCAACGAAATTAATATACTTTAAGCAGTTAATTTATATTTTATTTAAATATTAAACTAATTTTAGTACTTAATACTTCTCAAAAAATTTTATTAAAACAGTGCCAAAAATTAAAATAATAAAAGAATAAAACAAACGAACAGACACATTGAAAAATGCCACAAATAATTTTTGAAAAATGTACGAAAATTGTTTAACTAAATACGTATTTTCTGAAAAAAAATTATATTATAAATAAACTTAAAATCATAAAATGTATAAAAAAAATAAAAAAATAAAAGTTTCCATTGGGGTTCAACCCGCTTATCAGCGCAGTTAGTATTGAAATTCATTCACCAACTTTTACCCACGGACACCATGTGTCATCACTTGCGAAGATCAACTAACTAAACAGATTAAACTTTTGACGGTTCTGAATTAAACCAAATTATTTTGATTTTGAATTGAAATTATTTAGAATTGAATGAAATTGAAAGAAAATACAACAAAACATGAGTAAGAAAATAATATATTAGGTGAATATTGATAAAAAATTTGATGGTAATCAAATTATGTAAATCAAAGCATTACATACTATTTTGGTAGGTTCTTTTTAAAGTTTTCCAATAGGTAGGTACCTATGACTTTTTAAATTAGGATACTGAAACATTTACTTATTACGTACCTGTCGCTTTTAAAAACTATTTAAAAAGTCACTACAATATTACTAGACTCTCTGATTCTTTAGTTTTGTATGAGATCGTCTCGCTTGATTGATGTTATCCACAGATCTCTACGCCTTCGAGATAATCGGTTTTTATCAGTAATTTTGTGATTGAAAACCGCAGTCACAAAATAAAACTCCACTTCTCTGTTTGATGGGCTTCAACACCTTGCATCTTTTCTATGTAATTGGTCAAAAATTTATACGAAAACTATTTAAAAAGGCAGTATAACTATTAACTATTTTTTGTCTGTTGTTTCTCTTTTCTCTTCTCACAAATTTTATAACACAAAAATTTTATATCCATATTGGATAATTTTTGACATGTCATTTGAACACCCAATCAGAGCAAGGGTATAACGCGCGTGCGTCCGGCACTAAGGATTTTGATGTAAAATTCACTCCCCTCGCACCTAAAGAAGTATAACTTCAAAAAGACGGCAAAGATACCAAAGTATCTTAGAAATTATGATCTATAAATTTTTGCAGTTCATTATCTACTTACATGTCTTAGCATAAATGAGAATATCATTGAGAACTCACCTGTAACAAAAATATAATATTAAGGAAAATGTTTACTACCAATGAATATAAGTATATTTTCATAAAACATCACTTTTTTGCTGAACTATTTTTGTACAATTACTATTATGTCCCTGTAACAAATTTTTTTTTATACAGTACGTAAATCGTTCTGCTGGACATAGGGAATACACATTGAGATCATTGTGGCAACTGCGCTAACCTGTGTTAGTTAAAACTTCTGTTCGAGTATGAGTTTCTGGTGCAATAGAGCTGTTAGAACAAGTAGAATGAGTGATTTTGAATGCAAGGCAGTCCATAAATAAATCAAAAACAAAGATTATGACTGATGAATTAATAATTTTACTTCAATTTTTAAAATATATTTTATTTAAAAATTAATTTCCAAATTAAACAGACACAGTTTTCCCATTAGGTCAAAAATAGTTCTACTACAATGTCATGTTTTGACATTTATTTGTGTAACCCGAAATTAATTGTCAATTTTGAGGTTAATGTCCCTTAATGCTAACAACTATATTGTCATTGACAGAGCGAAGTTGCCACAATTATCTTAATATAATACAATGTGTGTATTTATGTATCTAAATATATACAATGTATGTTCCCTATGTCCAGCTGAATGATTTACGCACTGTATACTACCGGTAGAATTAATTCAACTTCATTATTTCCTGACTTATATTGTCACAAAAAAAATTAAATTTGGGAGGAATAAAATAAATAACTTTTAAACTATTTTCCGACGCTTTTTGAGTATATCTGCTTTAAACACCAAAAGACCCAATAACATGTAAGGTAATATGAAGGTTCTAACCTAGAACCATTCTACATGGAATATGAAGGTGATATAAAGGAAGAGCATATGAAGGTTAAAACCAAAATTTATGAATTAGTTTGCAATTTTTAAGCAGAAAATAAGAAAGGAAACATTTAAAAAGCGCCATTTTGAAGGCTTTTTACAACTTAAAAGTTTCTTACTCTCTTTATTTAGAACCCTTTACTTTTTTCTGATAGACGAAAAAAATGAAAATTAGCCGTTTTCTAACCTTGATTCTTTAAGGCCATCGATACATAATTCGCAAATATTTTACGGCTATCCCTACTTTTTCTGTCTTTACATGGCAAATTACGTGTAGTAAAATTCTCACTGGTATGGATATGTAAACATTACCACTTGACAATGTCATCATCATTAACTTTTAAGAGATGGCTTTTGAATATCCTTGGATGACTGATACTTGTAATAATTGCAAATTATTAATTCAGTGATTGTAATAATTTATATTCTTTACAACAAAAAGGAATACTCAATCGAGGAAAGAGGAAAAGTGTTAAAGTGACTTTTTAATATTATATTGTTACTATGGAACGCTTACAATTTTGAACACCTTTAACAAAAAAATACTTGGATCACAGAATATACCCTGGTCAATTCTCTGCTTGTATCGTTTTTAAATAACAAACAATCAAGTTTTTATTTAAGTTCACGTCTTAAATCAATTATTTATCAAATACACTATCAATATTATTTAGTCAACAACTCCAAATATTCCCGTTGCCATGTCAAATATTTAAAATTGTCACTGTCTTGTCATCATATTCTATTTGACTCAGTGCGTTGTATGACAAAGATAGCGAATGTTCGATTTGGAAAATATCACCACGGACAAGGTGTTCATTTTTTTTATATCCTGAAAAAAACTAATAAATATTTTTTAAAAATTTAAACGCAGAAGGAAAGACTAAATTATTATTATCGAGGGCAGAAAGTTCCTTAGAAAAAATAAAAAGTTTCTTTTGAACGCGATACTTGAAATTAAAAATCACACTACATTTTTAAATTGTCACGGACTTTCGGCCCTCGGTAAGAACGTAATCTTTCATTCTGCGTTTAAATTTTTCAAAAATACTTATTAGTTTTCATGGTATTCGAAAAAAAAAATCCATTTAAATAGCATTAGATCCGAAACTACGTACTCATCCCCTTAATAAATTACCAAGTTCAAAAAATCGACAGCAGAAAACACTTAAATAGGTTCCTATTATGCTGTTCCATAATACTTAAGAGGATCGGTACGTATTTTCGGCTGCAATGCTATTCAAATGGGGATTCATTTTTTTCGAATCCTGAGAAAACTAATAATAATTTTTGAAAAATTTAAACGCAGAATGAAAGATTACGTTATTAGCGAGGGCCGAAAGTCCCTGAGAAGTTCTATAATGTTTATTTTAATAAGTTACAGGGGTGAAAAACTAGGAGAAAATTTAGTGTGATTTTTAATTTCAAATATATCATTCAAAATAAACTTTTTATTTATTCTAAGGGACTTTCGGCCCTCGGTAATAATTTAGTCTTTCATTCTGCGTTTAAATTTTTCAAAAATATTTATTGGTTTTTTCAGGATTCGAAAAAAATGAACACAATGCCGTGATAATATTTTTAAAATCTATCTTTGTCTTACAACGCACTCAGCCGAATATAATATTGTCAGCATATATTGTCAGTCAGACACTGACAATCAGTGACAATTTTAAATATTTGACATTGCATCGGGAATAAATATGTTGAGTTATTGATTAAATATTATTGATATATAGTGTATTTGATAAATAATTGATTCAAGACGTGAACTTAATAAAAAGTTATTTATTGTGTATTATTTGTGGAAGATACAAGCAGAAAATACATCAGGATAATATATTCTGTGATCCAAGTATTTTGTTGTTAAAGATGTTCAAAATTTTAAGCGTTCCATAACAATATATTATTAAAAAATCACTGTAACACTTTTCCTCTTTTCTCGATTGAGTATTAGTCTTTGTTGTACAAATAAATTATTACAATCACTGAATACATAGTTAGTGAAAAAATTATCACATTTATTAACTGAATTAATAATTTGCAATTATAAAAATAACAGTTATACAAGAACACTCAAAACCCATCTCTTTAAAATAATGATGACATTTTCAAGTAGAATGACATTCTAGTAATGTTTACATATCCATACCAGTGTGAATTTTACTACACGTAATTTGCCGTGTAAAGACAGAAAAAGTAGGGATACACGTAAAATATTTGCGAATTATGTACCCATAGCCTTAAAACAAGTGTCGTTGTAGTCCAGGGTAATAAGGTTTTTCCCATGACACTCGAGCAGCCAGGGTTCTGAAGCGTTTTTTCGACAGGTAATACCTATAAGAGCAAATTGTTACTATTTCCTGCGTAGGATCTGGCGGCCATTTTTATTTATAAACAATTAACTGTCAAAAAATGGCATTTTTCCCTTTTTTTCAAATCAATGGAAAACAGTGAAACTTATGGTTTTTTTTGTACAAATATCTTTGAGATTATGGAAAAAGCTTTAAAATGACGTATTACAAAGTTTGATATACTCATTTATTGTTAATATAATTGCGAAAAAAGGTCGGAATTGCAAAAAAAATTAATTTCGCAATATCTATTGTAAACATTAGTGTACAGCTTTGAAATTTTTGTCATATAAGGGTTCTTTGGTGCTTAATATGTGATAAAAACTTCAAAAGCGACTTATTCAATTGTTTAAATTTTATTCAAATTGTTTATCCCAGAGAGCATTATTTTTGCAATAAGATAAGTCAGAAAAACATGACGTTAGAATCATTCCACAGGTGTCAAATGAAAGAGCATGAGCTATATTTTCAACTTGGTTTAAAAAAAGCGAATAAAAAATGCATTTATTAGTAATAAATAATTATGCAAAAGTATCGTAAATCTTTCCTTATAAACTTTTTATTTTGTTATATAAGAAATTATATATATTTATTACAATTTTTTATTAATTATGATATAAATAACATTACTTGGTAGTTGTGCACTTAAAACAGGGTAAAAAAAGTTGATTTATTTGGAAAAAGTTATCCAAAAAGTTTATAAGGAAAGATTTACGATACTTTTGCATAATTATTTATTACTAATAGATGCATTTTTTATTCGCTTTTTTTAAACCAAGTTGAAAATATAGGTCATGCTCTTTCATTTGACACCTGTGGAATGGTTCTAACGTCATGTTTTTCTGACTTATGTTATTACAAAAAAAAATGCTCTCTGGGATAAACAATTTGAATAAAGACTAAGTTTTCACTCTAATGGCATATAACATATCCCACCAGAATAAAAACAATGGGAACCTTCTCTGGTTACACCTCCGAGGCTTCTACAATTTGCAAGCCATACGGATTCTGAGACTAAGGAAGATGAGGGAATTCTACAATTTACAATTCACGTCACATCTGCTCAGCGCGGTAAAGTTCCAACGAGACTGGTTCCCTATATACTCCACACAGAGTAAATGTAAATCAAAAATGAATAACCATTTTCAATTTCGTTGCAAAACGAAAATACAGCCGAACCATATTCCAGTCCAATCAGAGAGTGCTGCAAGCACCTCTACCGGTTTCGAAACTTATTAGTCTCTCATCAGGAGGCACATATGCTGCCCTCCCTGATCCAACCAAAACAAACCCCAGCGTGCAGTCCCGAATTGCAACGAACGAAATGGCATAGATGCCCTAGCGGCAACTGCTAGCAAAAGACTAAGTTTTCACTCTAATGGCATATAACATATCCCACCAGAATAAAACCAATGGGAACCTTCTCTGGTTACACCTCCGAGGCTTCTACAATTTGCAAGTCATACGGATGCTGAGACTAAGGAAGATGAGGGAATTCTACAATTTACAATTCATGTCACATCTGCTCAGCGCGGTAAAGTTCCAACGAGACTGGTTC
Source organism: Diabrotica virgifera virgifera (assembly GCF_917563875.1). NCBI lineage: Eukaryota > Metazoa > Arthropoda > Insecta > Coleoptera > Chrysomelidae > Diabrotica > Diabrotica virgifera. The sequence continues at coordinate 208,498,868 of NC_065446.1, read as the reverse complement.
CCTTCATACTCCACACAGAGTAAATGTAAATCAAAAATGAATAACCATTTTCAATTTCGTTGCGAAACGAAAATACAGCCGAACCATATTCCAGTCCAATCAGAGAGTGCTGCAAGCACCTCTACCGGTTTCGAAACTTATTAGTCTCTCATCAGGAGGCACATATGCTGCCCTCCCTGATCCAACCAAAACAAACCCCAGCGTGCAGTCCCGAAAAAATGAAATTGAAAATGGTTATTCATTTTTGATTTACATTTACTCTGTGTGGAGTATGAAGGGAACCAGTCTCGTTGGAACTTTACCGCGCTGAGCAGATGTGACGTGAATTGTAAATTGTAGAATTCCCTCATCTTCCTTAGTCTCAGCATCCGTATGGCTTGCAAATTGTAGAAGCCTCGGAGGTGTAACCAGAGAAGGTCCCCATTGTTTTTATTCTGGTGGGATATGTTATATGCCATTAGAGTGAAAACTTAGTCTTTTGCTAGCAATTGCCGCTAGGGCATCTATGCCATTTCGTTCGTTGCAATTCGGGACTGCACGCTGGGGTTTGTTTTGGTTGGATCGGGGAGGGCAGCATATGTGCCTCCTGATGAGAGACTAATAAGTTTCGAAACCGGTAGAGGTGCTTGCAGCACTCTGTGATTGGACTGGAATATGGTTCGGCTGTATTTTCGTTTTGCAACGAAATTGAAAATGGTTATTCATTTTTGATTTACATTTACTCTGTGTGGAGTATGAAAGGAACCAGTCTCGTTGGAACTTTACCGCGCTGAGCAGATGTGACGTGAATTGTAAATTGTAGAATTCCCTCATCTTCCTTAGTCTCAGCATCCGTATGACTTGCAAATTGTAGAAGCCTCGGAGGTGTAACCAGAGAAGGTTCCCATTGGTTTTATTCTGGTGGGATATGTTATATGCCATTAGAGTGAAAACTTAGTCTTTTGCTAGCAGTTGCCGCTAGGGCATCTACGCCATTTCGTTCGTTGCAATTCGGGACTGCACGCTGGGGTTTGTTTTGGTTGGATCAGGGAGGGCAGCATATGTGCCTCCTGATGAGAGACTAATAAGTTTCGAAACCGGTAGAGGTGCTTGCAGCACTCTCTGATTGGACTGGAATATGGTTCGGCTGTATTTTCGTTTTGCAACGAAATTGAAAATGGTTCTTCATTTTTAATTTGAATAAAATTTAAACAATTGAATGAATCGCTTTGAAATTTTTATCACATATTAAGCACCAAAGAACCCTCATTTGACAAAAATTTCAAACCTGTACACTAATTTTTAGAACAGTTATTGCAAAAATAATTTTTTTTGCAATTCCGACCTTTTTTTGCAATTATATTAACAATAAACGCGTATATCAAACTTTGTAATATGCCATTTTAAAGCTTTTTCCATAATCTCAAAGATATTTGTACTAAAAGAATCATAAGTTTCACTGTTTTCCATTGATTTGAAAAAAAAAGGAAAATTGCCATTTTTTTACAGTTAATTGTTTATAAATAAAAATGGCCGCCAGATCCTACGCAGGAAATAGTTACAATTTGTTCCTATAAGTATTACTTGTCGAAAAAACGCTTCAGTACCCTGGCTGCTGAATTGTCACGAACAGGGTATATTTTTGTCTTATTACCCTGGCCTATTGGTCTGGTCCAGTTAGTGTCACTAACGTGGACCACTTTCCTGGACTAATATGTATAATAAGCTAGCTATTGGGCTGTAGTAAAACAGGTGTAGAAATGACGACTTGCATACAGGATAAAAAAATCGTTTGTCTGTTATAATTATAACGGAACCAGGAAGAACATAAATTTATAAAATTTGAATAAATATAGAATTAAAAATATGTTGTGTATAAAGTTATTGCTCAACTGAAGACCAAACGCATTGAAGCAAACTTTTTGTTATATTGCTGAAACTTCATAAAATAACTCTTATTAGTTTTTTTTTTTCTCTTTTCGCTTATTTTTTTAAACCGATTCACGCCGATGTATTTCCTTGCATTCACGTCAAACTGTAGCATCGCCCGCTTCGTATATTCGCCGCAAATTGGATAGCAGTAATTTCCTGGTGCATACGTCTCGTGGCAAAAGGTGGAGACCGGGGTAAATGAAGCACGTCAAAAAACAAATGTTACGCGTACACTGACATGAAAAGTGATGAGAACATAAAGAAAGACTCTAAAATATAATCTGCCTGAGCTTTCGAGTGAAATTATTGGGTGTCACTTGGAAAAGCTATGCCAGACTGGATCGATTCAAGGTGATGGTGACGGAATGTTGTAAGTGAATAAGGTGACGAGGTTGAATATTAGCATATCGGTACTTTGTATTAAATTGTATATTTTTTTAAGTATATTTTGTAAGTAACTGTACATTTTTTAAGTAAAAACTTTTTTCTTCAAACGTCAAATAATGATGATATTACTTATCTAACTTGATCCTGTCAAAGTTTGATGTCTCCGCCGGCAGCAGTTTTTTTCCCATTTCTTTACGGCTGAGGGAAAAATGTTGTCATGGCAACAATATGAAACATGTCACAAAGCAACAATACAAATGTCATTAACAACAATTAAACATCATTTTTATTTACAGTAATATTAAAAGTACAATTAGTTAATGAGGCATTTTCAAAATTGAAACCGTGCAAAAATGTTCCCGACTCTTGATACGCATTGGTAATTGTTGATGATACTGATGGTCGAGCACAACTTTCAGCAATCATTCCCGATGTTGGCGAATCATGAGGGTTTAAAATTTTTTGAGCATTATCGTTCTTATTCCTTATTAAATCCTCTATATATCCTTCGGCAACCGTGCTTGATTTCCAGCCCCCATGTCGTTTGAGGCATTCTAGATTTCCGCCTCCATCAATTAAAAGTGTTGCTGAAGTTCGTCGTAGAGAGTGACCCGTGTATGCGCTTGCATCGTTTAAATTTAAATAACTAGTTACTTTTTGGGCTACTGCGCTGATCGAATGTATTCCCATGACGCTTCGGTAACACTTTCCATTTTGGTACTTGATAAAAAATCGGTTTTCTGTGAAATTTTCAGGCCGCAGTGATGCATACTTTTTATACAGTTTAATGTAGTTTTGACCAATTATCGTAAAAGGTCTAATTTGTCGTGTTTTACTGTCTGGGATTTTGATAATTATTACATTTTCTTTATCCTCAATGTCCACAGTCTTCATTTTTACCATTTCGTCGCATCGACAGGCGCCGGTAACCCCAATTAACAAAACAATCTGAAATATTTTTATAATTTAGTAGAGTATACTACGTGCTCTGCAATATAATTTTTTTTTACCTTTAGTCCTAAATACAACTTATCTGGCGCTTCAAACAAAAATTTATCAAACTCGTCTTTAGTGAAAACTTTAGACTTCTTTGCAGTATATCCTTCGCTTGTCTTTTTCAGAAAGGCACGTAACTTTAAAAATTTGCTTATATGCACATTTTTTCCAATAACTAACTCGGATTTTATCATAGAGTATCGTGACCACATTGTAGAAGATTTCCATTTATTTTCGCCAAACGCCACAGTAAAACGTCTTCGGTAACTTGCCGTACTCCTCTTGTATCGCACCACTCTTGGAAGTGCTTGTACGCTAACCGATACTTTATTCCGGACTTGGAGGGCCCCAAACGTGCTACTGCATCATTAGCCGCGGACTCAATTTCGTTTAGGTTTTCCATTTTCGCACTAAATTTGCGCTTGCGGTTGCAACAACAATAAGCTGTCTTTAATAATTTCAAACAACTGTCTAACAACTGTAACCAGGGAGACGCAAATCCCACCGACGACTTAATTATTTTAATTTCTAACATCTAGACGACTTTGATAGTTGTCACAGTTAATTTCGACTAAAAATAGCGTATGAATTGTACTATTTATGGTTGAAAATTGCTACGTTTGAAGAAAAAATAGTATACTTTTTCGGCAAAGAAGCGACTTTTCTTGACTTGCCCTCTATTACGCGCCTCACTTCGTTCGGCGCGTTATATCGGGCGCATCAAGAAAAGTCATGCTTCTCCGCCTCATAAAGTAATATACTATTATCACTTTGTAAATTGATAAGCTTAAATGACTACATTTGTTAATAATTTGTGTAATATAATTATTATTATTAATTAATATTATCAATATTTTTATATCAGAATAGTGTGCTATACGGATGATGCAGCCCTAATTGGAGATAATGAGGATGACCTACAAAGACAACTTTATCGATTCTACCAAGCATGTCGACGGCTCAACATGAACATATCCACGCAAAAAACAAAGTGCATTACCATTGCGAAAGATCCAATTAGATGCAAGCTCCGTGGTAGAGGGCAAACCCATAGAACAGCTAAGCCAGTTCAAATATCTAGGTGTAGATTTATCAAGTTATTATGACCCCGCCAGAGACCTAAGAGGACAAATAAACAAGACCGTAGTCATGTTCGGATGTTCGAGAGATGTGGTCTGGAATAACCCATATATGAGAATGGACAGCAAAGTTAGAATTTATAAAACTTGCATTAGACCTGTTATGACCCATTTTATTAAATCAGCAGAAGACACAAATAAAACCAGAAGCATGCTACGAACAGCCGAAATAAACACTAGGAGCAATAGCAGGGAAGACAAGAATGGATAGAATACGAAACAAGATCATCAGGGAAAAATGTGGCGTGCAAGATGTAGTAAGATGGGGTAGGCAAAGAGTAAGATGGGGTAGGCAAAGACGAAGAGAATGGTTCAGTCATGTAAAAAGAATGGAGGAGCATAGACAGATCTACAAATATAAGAGGAAGAAGAATAATTTTATAGAATAATGAAATAGCCCACATCTGTATCAATATCAGTAACAATACCTTCTTCATAAATATTCAAAACACCAACGTTATTACCACCAATGCTCCTGATAGGCCATTGATTATGTATTTTAGAAAAGAACTACAACTTTAACAGGGTTTTATTGTTTCCTATAGTCAATGGACCTCTATATTTAAAAAAACTGCGGAGTGCTACCATTAGATGTGTGCGTTTTTGGGAAAGGGGTGAATTAGTCCCTAGGCACAGGGCGAATTATGGTGAGTTCTATGCACATTTAGTGCAAACACTTCTATAGGAAAATTATTCCAGGTTAAACTTACTATAGAAATATCACATCTTGAAGTCAAAAACATGTTTTTTACAAAAATATATCCAAAAGAAAAGCAAGAAAAAACATGAAAGATAGAAATTTTGTTTTTGCCCCATAACTTATTTCCACGGGGATATAGGTATAGTCATTGCTTTACAGAAAAAGAACTTACATCTTTTCTCTTTAAAATGGCGTTTCGTAGAAGTCCCTATGATTTACAATTTCCAAAATATGATTTTTCAAATTTCGTCACTCACATATTTTCCTTGTTACTTCGCAAACATTGTTCTGTAACTTTTTTGACGCATTTCTAGGTATACGCAATGGTACATTTAGTAGAAAGAAAAGTCAATTAAAATGTTCTATCGTAGAAGGCCGTATGGCTATATCTAAACAAGATATGCTTTTTCAAAATGTGACATATTAACATGCAATAGTTGGATCCATATGGAAAACTTTTTTAGTATTAATTTTATGAAAAGAAGTTATTCTTTATAAAATGCTCTGCCTAGTGTGAAACCTAAAATGCAATCATCAGATATAAAATTTTAATAATAGTGTACGAGGTATGTTAAAAAATATGAATTTGCTCAGGAGTAAAGTACCTTTATATTTCACAATATCGAAAAGTGTTATTAAGAAAAATTATTTGGAATTAAAGATTATATTATAATATGCAATTATATTCTTCTAATAAAAAAAAATTAAAAATTTTAAAATTTTTTCAAATTACGGATACTCTTGGATATCCTACGGATATCTTATTTAAAAATAGTCCTAGATTTTTATGGAATAAACCATTTTAAAGTAAAGAAAATATGCTGTTTTCTATTATATAATGTATATTCCTAAATGTACAAGAAAAAAAGTCATAATGAGAAATTTAAAAAATACATAATCATAAAAATTATCAAAAATCATTAAAAGTATAATACCTTGAAAAAGCATAACTTGCTTCAAAATAGTCAAGCAACCTTATACACTAGACCATTTTAAAAGTAATTGTAATTGACTCCTCTTTCTAATAAATGTACCATTGCATATATGTACCTAGAAATGCGTAAAAAAAAGTTACAGCACAATGTTTGCGAAATAATGCGGAAAATGGCCCAAAAATGCTGTGAGCGGCGAATTTTGAAAAATCCTATTTCGGAAAATATAAATCCTAGAGACTTCTATTAAACGTAATTTTAAAGAGACAGAATGTAGGTTATTTTTGCTAAAGCAATGTCTATACCTATATCCTCGTGGAAAAAAGTTAAGGGGCAAAAAGCAAAATTGCTTTCTTTCGTGTTGTTTTTTTGCTTTTCTTTTGAATATATTTTTGTAATTAAAAATATTTTTGACTCAAGATGTAATATTTCAACAGTGAATTTAACCTGGAACAATTTTCCAGTAGACGTCTTTGTACCAAAAGTGAATAGCACTCACCCTAATTCACCTTGTGCCTAGGGACTAATTCACCCATTTCTCAAAAACGCACCCATTTAAATGGTAGCCTCCGCGGTTTTTTCAAATATAGAGGTCCATTGACTCTATGAGATAATAAAATCCCGTTAACGTTGTAGTTCCAAAGCTAATGGACAAGATAGTTCAGTATGGAGAAGAATATGGATGCTCAATAAATATCAATAAAACTAAATTTATGAGGATATCAATAACCCAAAATAATGATGAAAGCCTGACAGTTAGCGGTAAAACTTTAGAACAAGTTGAAAACTACAACTATCTTGGCACAACAATTAATCAAACAATCGATTACTCCAAAGAAATCAAAGGATAGAAAAAGCATAAAGAAACTTCAATAAAATGAGAAAAATACTTTGTACAAGAGAACTAAAATTGGACTTGAGAGTTAGGCTGGCAAGGTGTTATATTTTTTGACTCTGCTTTACGGGATAGAAGCAAGAACACTTAACGCGTCGACTGCTAAAAAGCTGGAAGCATTTGAACTGTGGGTGTATAGAATAATCCTGCAGATATGATGGACCGAGCATATAACAAACAACGAAGTCATCAGAAGACTCAACAAAAAAATGGAAATATTGGAAACCGTCAAGACACGAAAGCTGATAAACCTGGGGCATTTATGCGTAATGAAAGATACAACATACCACAATTAATTATACAAGGAAAAATCCAGGGCAAGATAGGAAGGAGAAGAATCTCATGGTTGTGTAACTTGAGGGAATGGTACGGATGCACATCAATCAAACTATTCAGAGCAGCAGATTCTAACATCAGAATAGCCATGATAATTGCCGCGACCTCCGTCGCGGAGATGGCACGTAAAGAAGAAGCTCGGAGAAGGTACATAAACGTCAGCTAACAGGAGATCAATAGTGTTTTATATGATCCATAAACGGCTAATTACAACCGCTTATGCTAATCTCTGTTATAAAGCGTCTACATTAACTGTTATAAACCGTTATTTTACCGTAAATTTTACAATTTTTATTTTTTGTAAAGCAACACCTTTACCTAGAGAGGAACAGAAAAATAGCCAAAACTTAATAGACTAAGAGCCGCTATAGGTGAAATTTCTTAATCATTTTAGGCACGACGGGACCTTATAACTTAAATAGTAGAACCTAAAAGAAAACGTTTGGACACTGTGCCGTCACTTTTCAGTGGCACATGCGTCGACAGTGGCGCATCAAACTTTCCACTAATGGACGGGATAAATAAATTAAAAGTTACCCTCCCTTACTAACAGAATTAAGTTTTTTTATTTTTTTAAGTTCTATGTGATTAACACATAGGATTCAGCGTAATTTTAACCCACCACCCCCTCCCGCTGCCCCCCCCAATCAAAAACTTAATTTTTCGTTTTTTATTTTTTTTGGTGGTATGCAATCAATTTTAAAATTTCAAAAAATCCACACGCATAGCTGAGGCTTTTATAAAATATGCCTATTTCTTATAGACCCATAGGTAGAGTGTACATAACCTAAAAAAATTAAAAGAAATTTTTTTTTTCAAAGAAGCTTATAATTTTTTTTGAGGAATAGCTGCAGGTCTAATTTTCTCTTAATCTTGTGTGATTTATCAAACACTATATTTTTATTTTTTTTTTCAGATTTTTCCGTAAGGCTCCCCACCTTCAAAAATCCGAAAAACTGTTTTTTGGGGGGTTTTAGGGAATTTCCCTATTTTATAGACTTTGTAATATATCAAATCAATTTTGTTTTTATAGGTTATATGTAACTTAAAGTAACTGAGTCCTTTAGAATATTTAAAAATCATTAAAACACGTTCAAACTCCCAAAACCCCCTTAAAAAACAGTTTTTTGGATTTTTGAAGGTGACCAGCGTTACAGAAAAAATTAAAAATATAGTGTTTGATAAAATACACAAGACTAAGAAAAAATTAGATTTGCAGCTATCCCCAAAAAAAAGTTATATACTTTTTCCAAAAAAAAAAAAAAAATTTAAATTTTTTTGAGGTTATGTACACTCAACCTACAGGTTTTTATAACAAACCGTTAATATAATTTTTTCCAGAAATTCAATTTTTGAGCTATAACTTAAAAACCCGAAAGTGGACACATTTACCCCGATCTCAAAAATGAAACTGACTGAATTTGGTATCAATATTCGATACAGCAATATTCGACATGATTGGGGGTTAATTAACCAAATGAAACAATCAACTTTCTTAATCGCTTTAATTCCTTTTCTCCTTGTTTTTTTTTTGACATAGTAAATTGATTATTACTAGAAAATAAATAATTTAGAAATAGGTCATAAACCAACCTTGTAATTATTGTTTTAACCAAATAAAGCTTTTGTTTATTTGTAAGGCAAAACTAATATGATAACATCAGCTTTATATAATTTCTCCCAATCTATCCTTCTTTTAGGTCGGAATTTGGGGTGTATTTTACAACCACAACTTATTCCTCACTCCTTGTACAAAGCACGTAGTTTTATCATTCTGAAGGCGATAAAACTCGATTGTAGTCTTGTGGGAGTCCCATTATATTTCATCAAGCCTTTGTTTAGCCCAATTATTATTCCGGGAAATTTATATTCGGTCTGAATAAATTCTAGTGGGAATGAGCCTTATTATTTGCCGGATTTTTATCCCGTCAAATAAAATTATTACAACGGACGGAGCTGCTTTTATTAAAATAATAATAAAAGCACGACCAACGTTCAGTAACAATGCTAGCCACAAAATTAGAATATTTGTCTTTTCACCTCTACGAACAGATCGTGGAGCGAATATATTAATCGGAATTGTAGAAAAGCTAGTCTTAAAAGTTTTATTGTGACATCTAATTATTTTTCCAGCATTATTTAATCAGGAAATCTCAGTTTTTCCTTTTCTGATTTTTATCAACAGATTAAAGCAAATATGTAGTACAATTAGGTATAGAGTAGAATACGCTTATTTGAATAGTCTTCGTACTATGCAGGATTATTCCTAAAACTGGGATATTGTAATAACGGACACGCGCCAATTCGTAACTTTTAATGACAAGAATTTTTAAATCAAAATGTACACCGGCCAATTTGTAACTTTTCTATTACCTGACCTGCCAACTCGAAACTTTCTTCAGGTGAATTCGAAACCATTGATTAAATCTAATACCTTAAATCTAAACCGAATATTTCTTAGTTTCCTTAAAAACATTATATTTGTATTATACGTACCTATAAAAAATAGCAAAAATTGAAATATCTTAATAAAATAATTGAAACAATATTATAGTGTTTCAAGAACACGTGTTATAAATATTATTTCCATCAAGTATAGAAGTATAGCTCTGCACGAGCTTGGTTTTTATCAAGTAATGTTTAGATGTTTAGCAATGATAAATTATTTAAATCCATCTGATAATTTAAAAGCAAACAGATTTTCCATATGTTTATTTCAAGTCTAAAAGATTATACCTTTATCTAGTTACGAATTCACCGGTAGTCGATTGGTTACCGAAAAATTTACTGCGGGCCAGAGTTACCAATTGGGGATTAAAATAGTTACGAATTCACCGGGACCCTGTAATAACCGATCGTCGATGGCCAAGAGAAATAAAAGTGTAAAGAATAAACATAACAATATTACATAATATTCCGTATGTACATACCTTTGTATATTTCTGGACCTCGGAGGTAAATTACACTATGTCGACATGGCGTTTTTCTGAATAACTTTTTTTAATCAATCCACTTATTTTATTAGTCGGAATATACAAATTGGTTATATATTATCATTAGAATATTGTCATATTGTCTTTCAACCAATTAGGTGATATATCAGATTTTTATTAACATCCTAAGTTCTCTAAACTTTGTTGCAAACACACGCTAAACACAATTACTCAAAATGACATAGTGTAGTTTACCTCCGAGGTCCAGATTTATGCATTTGTATGTCTTTTTATGTCAATAATAAAGAAGTGTGGCTATCAAGCATTTCACGAAATTATATGGAAAAGGAGAAGAGAAAAAAGGAAGAAATATTAACGAAACTCACGATAGAGTAATAATATCAGAAGAATGGCTACAAGAACGAATAAAAAAAAAATTAAAAAATAGAAATGCACCTGGTCCTGATAAGATAAACAATGAACTGCTAAAATACGGAGGAACAACACTACTCAAATGGCTCCTAAAATTATTCGTCGATATATTAAATACCTCTGGCAGGAAAGTATCATGCCACCGATAGTTAAAAAGGGAAACTCGAAAAATCCTGAAAATTATAGATTCATTAGTCTAATGAGTAGTACATTAAAATTGTTCACGGCAGTCATTAAGGATAAAATCGAGGAAAAAGCGAATATGGCAGATGAACAACAATGCTTCTGGAAGAACCGCAGCAAAATAGACGCAATTTTTACTGATGTAACAGAGAGACAGAACCTGATAAGCAGAGGAGAAATAAAAACAACTAATTGGAGAAGAAAAGAAAATCCATCAAAGAGAGGGAGAAAATATGAACAAATATTTTCAAGGACTACAATAACTAAGTAACACAGACAAGAAATTTTTACCAGAAACTAAACAAAACTAGAAAACAATTAACTAAAGCCTAGAACAACTGTGTGTATAGATTTAAGCATAAAATTAATATATTGACAGAACAATAAGAAGACATAGTATTTTAAGAAGAAGCTTGAGGAAAATTGGAATAGGAGGTAGGCGAACCCCGATGTACCATAAGAAGAAGTAGACAAGAGAGTAACAAAAGAGAGTATCAAGTCCATCAACAATATCATTTTTATCATTTAAAGTTTTTTCTCCATGGAGGTATACTACTGGGAAATTTGCAATACTTGGTTACAAACAACACAATTATTATAAAATGCATAAATACGATATCTTGTAAGTGTTGCAAAGCAAATCTCTTTTACATTTTACTGTTTAGAGTTAAGCACTGTATACAATAAATATAGGGTTAATTAGAGAATGATTGCTGTTAAATACAGTAAATTGACCCAAATCAAAAATGTATAAACATTTTCAATTTCTTTGCAACACGAAAATGCAGCAGCTGTATAATTCTCTGGTTAAATCGGAGAGTGCAGGAAGAGTCTATACCTGTTTCTGAGGTCTTTTCCCTCTCATCAGTAGTCCCATATCTTCTTCTCTTCGATTTCTCCAGGTATCACAATTTGGGCCCTTCCGAATTGCAAAGAAAGAAATGTCACGGATGAACTAGAGCCATCTACCGAAAAACAAATTAAGTTATCAATCGAAGTAGCACAGAAAACGACATTAAGTATCGTTCCCATACCACCAGATTGACAACAGGTGGAATAGTTTCTTTGGTTACACCTCCTGAGATTTTCAAAATTAATAAATCAAACAGGATGCCGAGGAAATTAAGATGAGAGAATTTTAAATAATTCACAACTCATCTGATCAGCGTGGTAAAAGTTCCAACAAGAAATATTCCTTAATACTCCTACAAAAGAGTAAATGAATTAAAAATGTATAAACATTTTCAATTTCTTTGCAACACGAAAATGCAGCAGCTGTATAATTCTCTGGTTAAATCGGAGAGTGCAGGAAGAGTCTATACCTGTTTCTGAGGTCTTTTCCCTCTCATCAGTAGTCCCATATCTTCTTCTCTTCGATTTCTCCAGGTATCACAATTTGGGCCCTTCCGAATTGCAAAGAAAGTAATGTCACGGATGAACTAGAGCCATCTACCGAAAAACAAAGTAATTTATCAATCAAAGTAGCACAGAAAACGACAACAAATAGATGAGTTGTGAATAATTATTTAAAATTCTCTCATCTTAATTTCCTCGGCATCCTGTTTGATTTATAAACTTTGAAAATCTCAGGAGGTGTAACCAAAGAAAGTATTCCACCTGTTGTCAATCTGGTGGTATGGGAACGATATTTATTGTCGTTTTCTGTGCTACTTCGATTAATAACTTACTTTGTTCTTCGGTAGATGGCTCCAGTTCATCCGTGACATTTCTTTCTTTGCAATTCGGAAGGGCCCAAAGTGTGATATAGGGAGAAATCAGAGAGAAGAGGATATGGGACTACTGATGAGGGGAAAAGACCTCCGAAACCGGTATAGACTCTTTCTGCACTCTCCCATTTAACCAGAGTATTATGCAGCTGCTGTATTTGCGTGTTGCAAAGAAATTGAAAACACACACACACTTTTTTGTTGGCCACAGGGAAACATGGCCACAGGGAAACAACAAGATCTCCTACACTACAAAGAGAAAAAGAAAAAGTCAGACAAATGTTGCAGAACTAAAAAGAAGAAATGGATTGAAGACTTACTGCTGGAACTCGAAGCTAATAGTAACGATAATGCAAGACTATATAAACACATAAAAGCACAGAATAAGAAAAAGATACCGGCAAATATTGGAAAAAAGGAATGGGAAATACACTATAGAGAATTGTTCAAAAAGAAAGGCGATGCTGAAAATGCAGAAAATGAAGAACGAACAGAAAATAGGAATGAAGAACAATCAGAGCCTGCCTCATACAACGAAGCATTGGCGACCATAAACAGATTAAAGACAAGGAAAACAGCAGTCCCAGACTACATTATAAATGAGTTCTTCAAGAAAGGGGGAGATGAACTAGCCCACAGAATCCACAAGCTAACAGAATGAATATGGGAAGAAGAACGCATGCCGAACGACTAGAATTGCGGTCTGATAACACCAATCCCTAAAAAAGGTGACAAGACGAAATGCACTAACTACAGGGGAATCACGCTGTTAAATACAATGTACAAAATATTAACTAATTTAATCAGCCGAACATATTTAAACATATCTGAACAATTATCGAATCTTCAGCCCAACTGATAGCGTATACAGACGATATTGCACTGGTTACTAGAGATTTAAAAACCATGCAGAATATAATATTAATACTAGATAAAGAAGCAAAGGAGAGAGGGCTAGTAATAAACCAAAGCAAAACGAAATACCTCAAGTGCTCAAGAGAGAATACGAACATCGAGAAAGGAATTAAGCTTGGAGCATATACATTTGAAAGAGTACACCGTTTCAAATATTTGGGAGTGATGGTGAATGGCAGAAATGATAGAACGGATGAAATAAATGAACGCATCCTACTGGGTAATAAAACCTATTGGAACTACCAAAAATTCTTGAAAGAAAAACACATTAGTAAGACAACCAAATTAAAAATTTACAAGACTGCAACCAGGCCAGTGATCACGTATGGTGCAGAGACGATGTGCCTAACACAAAAAGATGAAATGAGATTAGAAATTTTAGAGAGAAAGATAATTCGACCAATAATGGGACCGGTGAGGATAAGTGTAGGCGAATTTAGAAGATTAAGAAATGAAGAAATTAAAGAAGTCATCCAGGGTGAACACATAATCAAGTTCGTGAAGGCGCAGAGGCTCAGGTGGCTGGGAGACACAGAAAGAGCTAACCCAGACTCTACGCTAAAGCGAATAACTGGCTGGAGACCAACAACAAAGAGACCAAAGGGAAGACCCAAAACAAGATGGAGAGATCAAGTCTTAGGAGACATAAAGTAGCTGAGAATCTACAATTGGAAGGAGCATTGTAAATACCGGAAAGAATGGAGGAAAGTTTTAGACAAAGCCAAGTCACACACGCTGCTATAATAATAAAAGACAACAGCGGACTGATTCTCCGCAACAAATGAATCAGAGACCCCAAAAGGGCGGCAAACACTCCGCCAGGAGTGAATAAGCCATGATGATGATGATGATTATGCAGCTGCTGCATTTGCGTGTTGCAAAGAAATTGAAAACGTTTATCCATTTTTAATTCATTTACTTTTTTGTAGGAGTATCAGGAATCTTTTTTGTTGGAACTTTTACCACGCTGAGCAGATGAGTTGTGAATTATTTAAAATTCTTTCATCTTAATTTCCTCGGCATCTTGTTAGATTTATAAATTTTGAAAATCTCAGGAGGTGTAACCAGAGAAAGTATTCCACCTGTTGTCAATCTGGTGATATGGGAACGATATTTATTGTCGTTTTTTGTGCTACTTCGATTGATAACTTACTTTGACCCAAATCACTTTTACATAGTAAACATGGTAACGTGTACCTTGTGACGATAATATAATTTTATCGTCTAGAGTACGCCAATGAATTAAGTAAAACGTGTTACCGTCTTGGACGATATAAAAGTCGGATCGAAAAGCCTAGTTGATTATTATTCTTGGAGCGTTGATCGAAGAATAATAAACAACAGCGAGGTATAAGAGGTGAGTTTATGTAGATAGTAGTTCCCGATCATTTTGTGTTGGCGAGCTGAGCGAATCCGACAGTTTTCCTCGTACCTATCCTTATACGAGTGGTGATCGTATATCCCTAATATGTCTTTTCATCTGGCGAGCTGAGCGAGATTCCCTTTTCTCCCTTTCCTTATACCTTCCTATCGTATTAATAAAAGCAATTCCTATTTCACGCGATCGTCAAAATCATTCATTGATGTACAAAATATCGTCACATCGGCCCGAACAGAAAGCTCGATGCGTAGATCATAAATATATTTTATTAACGAAATTAACGAGTAATTAAGGCTAATGATCTTATCTTTTGTATGTTTTGATTCCAAATAAAAATGTCTTAAAAAGCGAACTCTTTTTCTTCGACTGATTTAGTTACCTGAAGGAAAAACGCAACGACCGCGTTACAACCTTTTAGTTATTATATGCATACGCATACTACAACAGTTACGCGTCTAACAAGCCCATTTTGCTGACCTGCATCTCATCTAACTCTCGTTGCGCCCTTATCTAAATGAGGCCAAAGACAAAGACAGATCCTATTCTAAAAGTAAGGTCACGCGCGGTCTAGTGCGGGCCAACACACAAAAAAACGTCACTGGCAAGGCAACAGGATTAAAGCGACCGCACCGGATACTAGTATACGCTTTGTAACCTCTCTCCGTCCCTTCTCCTTTTCTTTCCTTTTAACTCTGGAAAATTTAAGAGCATCGTACTTACAATTAAATACTCGGGAGATAATGGCTGGTTAATTTCCCATTCGAAAACGCGACGGTCTGGACACGAAATACCAGCAGCAGGGTAGAGAAAACGAAACGTTGCTTCGGAAATCTCGTTTCGTTTAGTTGGAAGGTATTAGAAAGTTTTGGGAAAATAATTGAATTTAAGGTGGAGTTTGTATTGTAATTTCATTAAGTTGAACGGTTAACAGGGCTGAGAGAAAAATATGTAATTCTATTTGATTGTTCAGTTTTAAAATTATATTATTATAGACAATATGAGACTTCAGTTAATTTATGTTATACTGTTGTTTTGAAATTAGAGCAGTATTGGTATAGTATAGTTGATCCAAAAGATGGCATAACCCAGACATCCAAAGTGAAAGTTATCCTTCAACACCAAATTGTTCTATATGGTCCACACAATGTCCAGAAAAAAGTCACACAAAAGAGCGTCGGGTTTGGGGGGGGGGAGGGGTGAGAAATCGGTAAATTCGTAGTTTTTTAGGTTTTTTGTCAATATTTCTAAAACTATGCGGTTTAGCATGAACAGGTTCTATGCATAACCTTTCTGAAATGCATTGTTCCAAAGTTACGGAGGTAGTATAATATAACTGGTCCAAAAAAAGGCCTAACCCAAACATCCAAAGTAAAAGTTTTCCTCCAACACCAAATTGTTCTGTATGGTCCACATATTGTTCAGTAAAAAGTTACACCATTTTGAGCGTCCGGTTTGGGGGGCAGATGGGGGAGAAATCGGTAAATTAGTAGTTTTTTTACGTTTTTATAACAATGTTATATACAAAAATGTTCGACATGAAATTTAAAACAAAAAATCTTGTATACATAATTGTTATAACATCAACGGTTTCAGAGTTACGGAGGGTGAAAAGTCGAGGTTTTCGATACTTTTTATATTTTTTGGGCAATGTATGGTATAACTATACCAAAAACCCAGACATCCAAAGTGAAAGTTATCCTCTAACACCAAATTGTTCTATAAATGGTCCACATAATGTTCAGAAAAAAGTCACCCCATTTTGAGCGTCGGGTTTGGGGGGGAGAGGGGGGAGAAATCGGTGAATATAAAAAGTATCGAAAATCTCCAATTTTTACCCTCCGTAACTCTGGAACCGTTGATTTTATAACAATTATTTATAGAAACTTTTTTGTTTTAAATTTTATGTAGAACATTTTTCTATAGAACATTCTTTACGCTAAAGCATAGTTTTAGAAATATTGACGAAAAACGTAAAGAAACTACTAATTTGCCGACTTCTCCCCCAACTCCCCTCCCCCTAACCCAAACCGGACTCTCAAAATGGTGTAACTTTTTACTAAACAATATGTGGATCATATAGAACAATTTGGTGTTGACGGAAAACTTTTACTTTGGATGTCTGGGTTAGGCCTTTTTTGGACCAATTATACCATATTACCTCCGTAATTTTGGAACCGTTCATTTTAGAAGGGTTATGCATAGGGCCTTTTTTATTTCAAATTTAATGTAGAACCATTTTGTACAGAGGGTTGTTCATGCTAAACCGCATGGTTTTAGAAATATTGACGAAAAACGTAAAAAACTACGAATTTACAGATTTCGCCCCCCTCTCCCCCCCCCCCCAAACCCGACGCTCAAAATGGTGTGACTTTTTTCTGAACATTATATGGTCCATGTAGAACAATTTGGTGTTGGAGGATAACTTTCACTTTGGATGTCTGGGTTTGGGTCTAACTATACCATACTACATCATCAATAATTTTAACCTGCCAAAGGGCGATATTTCTACTATCTTTAGATTAAGAAGGTGTCACGGAAAATATGAGGCACATCTGCATAAATTAGGAATAGTTAATTCGTCAGTTTGCTTTTGTAATAATGTTTCAATTATAATCAAAGTAATGAAGCTTAAAATAGGACAGAACTTCGCAATTTTTACAGAATGGATAGATTTGCTGGAAAATTTGAGAATAAGTAGTGGATAGTCCAAGGATCAAAATCTATATGATGCCAGAAGGCGCTTTTACCATGGGATTGGTTGCCACCCCATGTCGGGGGTGGATTTTTTTTATATTTTGACCGCAAAAGTTGATAAAAACATTCATTCTAAGTAAAACACGTTCAATACATTTTTTTTAATTAATAGTTTTCGATTTATTCGCTATCCAAAATGTTAGTTTTATATCGAGAGAGTCAATGTTTTTAATCAGTTTTCTACTAATAACTCAAAAATTTTCGTTTTATCAAAACAACTTTGTTTAACAAAAATATATCTTTTGAAAAAATAAACAAAACAGTTTTTTCTTATTTTCTTTAAAACCAATAGTAATCGAGCTATACTTTGTTATATGGTAGCTCTTCTTCGTCAAATGCTAAATATTGTAGTTTTAAAGTCAAATGACGGGAAAACCATGAATTTATATTATTTAAAAATATCTATCGCCAGAAATAAAAAAAGTCTCTAGCTTAAAAATTAAGTGACTTATAATGAAAAGAATGTCAGTCCCTATTTTTTCCTGCGAAAAAGTGATCCGACACAAGCCCCTAATTACCACCCTAATTTAAATTAATCGTTGACCTTATTTGGCCTTCTTTATTTATGTATTATTAATAGGTTCTGTAAGTTTGACCGGCTTAGAATAATTAGTTTAAAACAAATGGAGTTAAAAGCCAGTAACAAATTTTTGTAGTTTGGTAAAAAATGCCATTTTCTTCAGAATAAAAAGATAAGCATCAGCGACAAGAAAAAAAAATGTTTAGATATGAAACTGTAGCTTATTTAATTCCCAAGAAGCTGGTTTGCAAAAATTTTTCCTACGGCAAAAATTGAATGAGCTATTGACAATTAAAACTTGTAATAATATGCAAAAACCACCTTTACCAACCCTTCCAAAGTGACCTCTTTCTGCAACTGAGGATTTTAAAAGGATTTAATTCTAATAGCCTTATAGATCTTGTAAAAACTTACAAAATTCTTTTTTAACAAACTTTCTAAGACAAAATGTAAAAAAATTACGGTTAAAAAATCAATACATATTTTTGAAAAAAAAAAGAGAAATCAAATTGGAAGCATAATAATGTAAGTTAGCGGTGTTTTTAGTCACTGGCCTTATGCATTCTTCTTTACTTATGTATTAATCTTCTTTACTTATGTAGGTTATTTTATATTTAAGAAATTGGTTTGAAAAATTTTTTTCTACGTCAAAAATTGAGTGAATTGTAAATGAGTAAAATATCGAAACACATTGATTTTTCGATATAAAACTAACACTTACGATAGCGAATAAATCGAAAACTGTTAATTTTATCAGCAAAATGTATAGAACATTTTTTGCTTAGAATGAATGTTTTTATCAACTTTTGCGATCAAAATATAATAAAAAATTTACACCCCCGAGATGTGGTGGCAACCACCCCCATGGTAAAAGCGCCTTTCGGCATTAGATAGATTTTGATCCTTGGACTATCCAATACTTTTTCTCAAATTTTCAAGCAAATCGATCAATTCTGTAAAAATTGCGAGGTGAAAAGCTTTGGTTCCTGTACTATTAGAGATTTGAATAATATTTTCTTTGAATGCAAAATTAACAAGAGATATTTTATATAGACCGATTATACCGGGTGTCCACTTATATTTTCCCCCATTTTAACTGCCTATAACTTCTAAACGGCTCAAGATAGAAATATGCCGTTTTCGCTGAAATGTTTTATTTTAGTAAAAGTTTTGTCTGAATGGATTGAACTTTTTTATATAGTTTTCAAATAGGAAAACAAAAATGGAGGATTTTTGAAAAAAACTTTGTTGATTTTTTTTTAATGGAACACCCAGCATATTTTTTGTAAATTGAAAGAAAGGTCCTTCACCTATCCAGCGATATAAAGTTTTTCAAAATCGGTTGTCAAATCATTGAGTAATTAATTTTTAAAATGAGATAGCAGCATGGATATCACATAACATAATATCAATTTATGTGATTTCCACATTGCATCTCTCATTTTAAAAATTAATTGCTCAGTCATTTGACAACCGCTTTTAAAAATTTTTATATCGCTGGATAGGTAAATGAACGTTTTTTCAAGTTGTTAGGTAAATGACCATTTTTATAACGCTTTTAAATAAAAAATGGCGGATTTTTGAAAAAAAAACGTTGTTGACTTTTTTATTAAAACACCCAGTATACTTGTATATAACTTGAAAAAATGGTCATTTACCTATCCAGCGATATAAAATTTTTTAAAATCGGTTGTCAAATGACTGAGCAATTAATTTTTAAAATGAGAGATGCAATGTGGAAATCACATAACATAATATCAATTTGTTTAGTCATGTTATTTAGGTATGTGACATCCACGTTGCACCTCTCATTTTAAAAATTAATTACTCAGTGATTTGACAACCGATTTTGAAAAACTTTATATCACTGGATAGGTGAATGACCTTTCTTTCAATTTACAAAAAAATATACTGCGTATTCCATTTAAAAAAAGACAACCACGTTTTTTCAAAAATCCGCCATTTTTTTTTCGTAGTTGAAAGCGATATAAGAAATTTAATCCATTCACACAAAACTTTTGCTAAAATAAAACATTTCAGCGAAAACCGCATATTTCTATCTTGAGCCGTTTAGAAGTTACAGGCAGTTAAAATGGGGGAAAATATAAGTGGACACCCGGTATTACAACATCTTAGCCCAGTTGGGATACCATTTGGCCTTGCATTAAGAGCTGCCCCAAATCTTATATTTCTAATCTTTAGGGGGGTCAATAGTAGTATAAATTTAAAATCTCGACTGAATTGGGCCGTTGCGTTAGCCGCCATCTTGATTTTAAACGAGAATCGTTTTTGCTCAATATCTCCGCCATTTTCAACTTTTCGACAAAAAATATTAAAACTAAAATTGTTGAAATGCGATTTTATATAATTTCGTTTATTATAATTTTTTCGTGCGGTCCATATTTTACGAGTTATGGGGAAAACAATGACAGTTAAAGCATTCTTATTGATTTATTGAATTATCTCGTTTATTATTACATTTACAACAAATTTTTACCTATATAAAAATGAAGGTAATTAAATTTTGTACAGTTTTGATTTATTTCATTTTTTTGATAAAATCAATATTTAAGGTAGAACGTATGCGGTAAAAGCGCGTGCGTAAGACCCGATTGATTTTAAAGCAATTGTCTTTGTTCAATATCTTCACCATTTTCAACTTTTCGACAAAAAGTGTAAGGACTGAAATTGTTGCAATTACGATTTACTACAATTTTTCGAGAGAATCAATGGCGGGTCTAAGAGGGGGGATGGGAAAATTTCCCCCAACGGGGTCCAAAATTAAAAAAAAATTGTTGAAATATTAAAATATGTTAGCTGACATGAAACTTAATAGGGCTTTTCATCGATTGTCATTTGTTTCGAGCTTCTGTCATGTGTCACATAATATTAATATATCTACGTCATACGTCTTTGGTTTGTATCATTGGTACATACCAATAACGTGCGACGTAGATAAATTAATATTATGTGACACATGACAGAAGCTCGAAACAAATGACTGTGAATGAAAAGCCCTATTATCGACAGACAAATTCAACCAATAGAACCCGCTAGTTAATAAAATTAAGTGAACTTAATGCATATAATGCATAAATAATAGATTAAGGTAAAAACAAATAAAAATCTGTGGCCAACGGACGTGCATCCAAGCCATCTTTTCTCTCTCACACACACAACAATGATTACTAAACTTTAAACGCAATTTCAATTACCTAAAATTTCCATCTTCGAAACTAACATGCAAAAGTGAATTACATACCTACACTTCTCCAAGAAATTAATGCACCACCTTAAAACTTGCTCATTTTTAATGTCTAGAATTTCCTAAATCTGTTGTCCGATCTAAGTGATTTTTTTAACATGTGATAGCCGTATTCTTTAGCAATATCGCTGTAATAATATTGTTCACCCTGTGGAATATTCTAGCATTTATAAAATACTGAAATTAAAACCCAACTATAGCCTCATGTTTTAATAACACTCTGTTTTTTGATTGATTCGTTTATGTTGGATAATAAAAAAGTTAGGTAATTTAACAACTAGCCTTGTTTTTTATCAATACAGGGTGTTTTTAAATAAATATGGCAAACTTTATGGCATAGGCGTAACCAGGACAATCCTAAGGGGGGGTTACAACTACTGGAACGGGGTTACAACTACTGGAAGGTCTCCGAGGGGTATGGTGTTAAGCATATAGAGCTCAAAGTACATCCCAATGGAGGGGCTATAACTCCCAAAACCCCCCCTGGTTACGCCTATGCTTTATGTGGTAATTCTGCATGAAAAAATAATAAGAGTTTGTTTTAAGTATGTATGTATTTTATGTATGTATGTCGCAAATGCTTCGTTGTGTGTGTGTGTTTTGTTTTATGGCGCTGGAACTAAGCCAATTAGCCAGAACAAATGTGTAAACACACACACACACAGTCCGCAAATGCTTCGTTTCCGAGATAGGGGGTGTTGAATTTTTTTTTACAAACTGACGATTGATTTATTGTTTCAAAAACCGGTTGAGATATGCAGATGAAACTTGGTGGGTTTTAAGAGTTAGTTATTTTGCATTTTTTGACACACAATTAAGAATTTTATGTTCACCATTGGCGCACATAGGGGTCATAGTAACCTTAGAAGAAGTACTAAAAAAAAGAGACAATATTTACCACAACAAATTAAGTATAGGTGAAACGTAGATACAATCAGACTAAAACATTCTACACAGCAGTAAGTAAGATAAAAATAGAAAAATACTGGCGAAAATAAAATAATAGAAAGACTATAGAGTTGCTGTAAAAACAATAAACACGACGAAAATAACGAAAATAACGAGTAATTGTTCTTAAAAACAGAATGTGTGTAAAAAGTTATATTTCTAATATATAATTTCAACGAAATAAATATACTTAACAGATACAATACCAAAAATTAACAATAATTACCAAAAATTAACCAAAACTTAACAATAACAAAAATAAAAAAAAATTAACATGAATCGTCCGGGATTTGAACCCGCGATCTCTCGATCTCTGGTCCAATGCTATACCAACCAAGCTATCAAGCCCCGTGCTATTGACGTGTCGGATAAAATTACACATCACAAAACAAATCCAAAAACACAAAAAATAAAATAAATTATACATTTACTAAGAACACTAATATATTCTTTTAATGACTTATTTGCGCTGATACATAATTTGAAAGATTAGCAACGAACTACATACTGTCTGTCTGCGCATGCGCCAGGGCATCATGAAATTTCAGCCTCGATCGTAAAGAACTATAACTTCAAAAAAATAATGTGTGTGTACTTTGTACGCACGTAAGAAGATATTCTTCTATTATATAATAGGTAATTTAAACGAAGTAAATATACTTAAAAGGTTATTTGTACTTATTTTATTTAAAAATCAAACTAACTTTCTTATCTACCACTTTCAAAAAAGAAGAATATCTTCGAAAATTATATAATAATATACTTACAATCATAAAATCCGTAAAAAAAATAAAAAAATAATAACTTGCTTGGGGCTTGAACCCACTTCACGTCTACCGCGCCGTACGAAAGTTGACGCCATTTCAAACTGCACCAAACTCTCGTATACGTCATGTGGGAATATACACAAACTAAACGTTTACACCATAAATTTATATGAATTTAATAAAATTATTAGTTTGATTTTTGTCCAAATAAAATACAACAAAATATAGAGTAAGAAAACGATATATGAGATGAAGATTTGTAGAAAGTTTGTTCGTAATCAGATTATGTAAATTAAAGCATTGCCTACTAATAGGTAACTACATTATTTTGTTTACATTTTCCAAATAGATAGGTATTGAAACTATTAGGTATTTCCAACTGAAACATTTAGAATTACGTACCTGCGGCTTTTCAAAACTATTTAAAAAGTCACTATAATTATAAATTTGATTTTATTTCTGTCCACACATCAATAAAAACTAATATTATACAATATTTTTGTTTACCGATAACCTCCATATTGAACAATTATTGACAGATCATTTCAAAATTTCAACACCCAATCAGAGCCCGTATAACAACTAATACCATACTGTCGGTGTGCGCATGCGCGCGGATCAATCAAATTTTACCCTCAATCGATTCGCCGCTAAAGAAAAATATCTTCAAAAACATTTATCTCGGCTTTTACTGACAGCGCTGTCTTAAAAGTACCTACTGACGAGAAAATGAATAAATTCAAAGACAAGTATAGCCTAAGACAGTGTATATCTAACAAATCTATCAAAAAGAGCATCAATCGCTAGACAAGATTGGACTCAAAAACAAGAAATTGCACCAGAAAGGCCAACTTTCTTAGAGGAAATTCAGAAGGTGTTTTTCCGGACTTTATTACCTGTTGGTCAAAAATAAAAGCTTTTCTCTTATTGTACCTTATGAACAAAGAAAATTTGACATACGAAAAGATAATAGGCGTAACTTTAAACTGCGGTGCGGTTATATAATATTGTACCTTTCATTCGCGTTAACAATTCCACTACGTCTATGGTAAAAGCAATACATCACGGAGGCTGCATTCTGCCATGCAAGGGCTGATATTGGATAGGCAATAGTGCATGTAATGATATTGCCTCGGCGCATCCAATATTATCATAATAATATATCTTCTTTCAGGTGTACACCCATCAACTTACAAATATTCTCTATGTGATATACAGTTTACGTGTTAGGCGGCTCTATAGCTCAGTGTGAGATGATACATCGACAGCAGATCTGTATCATTCGGAAATAAATTCATTGGAACGGGTTTTTATCCAATAAATCGGTTAATATTAAAACCTCTTAATTTTATATATAAAACCATTGAAGTAAATAAAAAAAGGGAGATCATTATGAATAAAAGTATATTATTTACAGGGTGTAATAAAAATACAGGTCGTAAATTAAAGTACATATTCTAGGACCAAAAATAGTTCGGATGAACCTAACTTACCTTAGTAAAAATATGCACATAAAAAAAAGTTATAGCCCTTTGAAGTTACAAAATGAAAATCGGTTTTCTCGAATAGATCGAAAACTATTAGAGATTTTTTATTAAAAATAGATATGTGGCATTCTTATGCCAGGAACATTTTAAGGAAAAATTATATTGAAATTTGTTGACCCCCTAAAAATTTTATGGGATTTTGTTCTTTTAAACCCCCCCAAACTTTTGTGTACGTGCCAATTAAATTATTATTGTGGTACCATTAGTTAAATTCAATATTTTCAAAACTTTTTTGCCTCTTAATATTTTTTCGATAAGGCAGTTTTTATCTAGATGCGGCTTCTTTTTTAATATGTTTACATAAAAAAATTATGGGGGTTTTGTGCCTTTAAACCACCCAAATATTTGTGTACGTTCCCATTAAACTATTACTGCGATACCATTAGTTAAACACAGTGTTTTTAAAACTTTTTTGCCTCTTTGTATTTTTTCGATAAGTTACCTTTTATCGAGATGTGGCTTCTCTTTTAATATGGTTCAAAATATACCTAAAAATGTAAATCATAAATAAATTTTCATATTTTTACCAAGTCTCCATAATCGTAAATACTTACCATATACAAATATGTGGTGGATTTGACAAGTATTCAAAATATCTCGATAAAAACTAACTTTTCGAAAAAGTACTAGGAGGCAAAAAAGTTTTTAAAACATTGTGTTTAACTAATGGTACTACAATAATAATTAAATTGGAACGTGCACAAAAGTTTGGGGGGGTTTAAAGGAACAAAACCTTATTTTCACATTTGTACTAAGGTAAGTTAGGTTCAATCGAACTATTTTTGGTCCCAGAATATGTGATTAAATTTTTGACCTGTATTTTTGTTACACCCTGAATATTGTTATATATTATAGTGAGGACGTTTGGATTGGAATAAATTATTTTTATTAAGAAAGGGTAATGTTGGAGAAAAATCCTAAAACAGGTCCATTTTTAATTTAAAGTATGATTTTCTGGCTTACCTATATATCATACTAGTGAAGTTATCCATCTGGGCGTTATGACATAATCGATGATTTTTTTAAATGTGAGTAGGAGTCATGTGATCGTTCATTTAAAAGGTTATTTAATTCTCTATTCAGTAATATAATCACTAATATAATTATTTATACAGGGTGATAAAATTTTTTTTTTAATTAAATAAATTGACGCAAAAAGAAGAATATATTTAATTCAAAATACATTTTACTGCTGTCAGAAAACAGAAAAAAATGTTTATTCTGCAAATAAACATTGCTTTCCGTTTAAATCAAATGATCAAACTTGTAAGGGGCAGGTGGGTGGCAGATTTAACATTGAATTGAAATAAACATTTTTTCTGTTTTCTGACAGCAGTAAAATGTATTTTCAATTAAACATATTCTTGTTTTGGCATGAATTTAATTAATTCAAAAAATTTTTCTCTCCACCTTGTGTAAACAATTATGTTAATAATAATTACATTACTGAGTAGAGAATTAAATAACTTTTCAGATAAGCTATTACATGATCTCTACCCTTATTTAAAAAAATCATCGATTACGTCATCACGACCAGATGAAGGACGTCACTAGTACGATATATATGCCAAAAAATCTTAATTTAAAAATAAAACTCGACCTGTTTTGGGATTTTCCTTCAAAATTGCCCATTCTCGAGAAAATGAATTTATTCCAACTCAAACGTCCTCACTGTATGTGAAAAACCACTACAAAGAAATATATAAATATGGCATAAAATATTAAAACAATATGAAATAACAATTGTTAATAAAAACAAAACAAAAGTTGTGATCATGGTATAAAATAAAGAAGAAGAAAAGATAAACATAAACACTGAAAAAGTTAATATAGAACAAGCACGAATCTTCCAGTACCTCGGAGTATAATTAATAATAGAAGTAAATTGACTTTGTAAGTACCTACTAGGATTTCACCCAAAGTGTCTGAAAGTAGAACCGGAAGTTGATATTTGAACTCGTCGTGTAACTTTGCGTCGATTGTTATACGATGTCACTAATTTTGATTCATTTTTACTAAACTTTGGGCCATAACTGTTTAAACGGAACATACTTCAAAACCGGAACAAAAGATTCAAGCTTGACTTTTCAATACGCTTCGATTGATAGGTCACATTTAAATACTATTTCTACGACTATAATATGGCACCTCCGGCTAGAACTTTTTAATAGAAAATGATATAAACACCAAAAGTATACGTTTGTTCTTATCTTACTATAGACCAGGGCGCATCTGTAAAAATATTAGTACATTTGGACGTTGACAGGTGACTCAAATTTTTTTGGAGAAATTGCTTGAAAATAAATCAAATAATAATATTTGAGTTATCCTCCCTCTCAAAAAGGTCCGGAACATTGTTTAAATAATCAAAATGTCAAAAAATTAAGGAAAAATTCGATTTTTTTCTTGGTTTTTTGATTATAACTTTAAAAGTATTCATTTTCGAGAAAAGTTGTACTGAGATAAAAGTTGCGTAATTAAATTTCCTACAATATAAAATTGGTTAAAAATTTAAGAAATATTCTCCCTTGTTGAAAAATAGCAAAAATTGTGAAAAAACATACAAAAACAAGTATTCCCATTTTACGTTTTTCAACCATTTATGCTACACTTAGGACCTTCATATTTCACCCTGAAAAATTTTATGATACAGTAAAACAATGTTTAAAACAATACAGTAAAACAATTTTATGATACAGTAAAATGTATTTTGAATTAAATAAATTACATATATTCTTTCTTTTTTTTTTAATTTAATTCAAAAAAAAATGTTTTTTGGACACACTGTGTAAATAATTATGTTAATGTTTATTATTGAATAGAGAATTGATTATCCTTTCAAACAAGCTGTCACACGACCCCTATTCTCATTTAAAAAAACCATTCATTACGTCATTACGCCCAAATGGATGACGTCACTAGTGTGATATATATACCAAAAAATCCTGATTTCAAAATAAAAATTGACCTGTTAAAAATGAATTTATTCCAACCTTTACGTGCTCACTGTATATCGCTTATACTATTTCGGTGATTTTAAAACGGTACTTCTGTTGCAACTTTAAAACTAGAAGTCCGAGGTCATATTTCTCAACTTACGTACCCTCCTTGGGTTATAAGCTTTCATTCGACACCTCATTTGTCATTCTATCTGTAATAATAAAAAAGGAGTTACAGTTGAGGCACTTATTGTTACTTGCTTTTGCGTTTAGTAAATTTCAATTTCCTACTTATCATCGACTTATTTCGTATGCTTTAAATGATGACGCACGGGTAAATATTCAGGGACTCAACTTGTATATTCGCAGACAGACGGACAGGCAGTTATGAGACCGGAAGTATATATTTATTCTCGTTTTGCTAAGGCGCTTGGAATAATATATATAACTGATTAATAAAACAAAAAAAAAATAATTAGGTAGTTTGTAGCCATTATACAACACAAAATGAAAGACAAAGCAATAATAATAGTTATTTTTTTTTACAGATTTTTGTGAAAACTTAAAAAATAGTATTCACGAACACAGCGCTTTTCTTTATTGAAGACAACAATCCTTTTTTTAGCTTCAGCTATTCCCACTTTTTTTGTAAAATCTTTCTTTAAGCAACATTTTTGATATTAACTTCATAACAAAATAACTTTGAAGAATAAGGTTACATTTGACAAAATTATAATAATATATAAAATAGTACGCTATTTCGGTGGCTTTAAAACGGTACTTCCGATTGCAACTCTAAAACCAGAGATCTGAGGTCAAATTTCTCATCTTTAGTACCATCCTTAAAATTACGAAAATTAATGTGTTAAAGTAAATATACAGACAGTATGGTGCAAATGAAAGGAATAAATTAGTTATTTCCTAAACCAGTAACTTTACGGAAAAATCCCGAAACAGGTCGATTTTTATTTTTAAATTTTGATATTTTGGCGTATATATCACACGAGTGAAGTCATCTATCTGGGCTTGATGACGTAATCAATGATTTTTTAAATGAGAATAGGGATCGTGTGCTAGCTCATTTGAAAGGTTATTCAATTCTCTGTTCAGTAATATAGACATTAACATCATTATTTATACGGGGTGTCCAAAAACAATTTCTTTAAATTAAATTAATTGACAGAAAAAGAAGAATGTATGTAATTTTTTTTAATTCAAAATACATTTACGACTGTCAGAAAACAGGAAAAGAATGCCTATTTGAAAAAATTGAAAAACATTGCTTTTCGCTTAAATTAAATGTTCAAACTTCCAAAAAGCAGGTGCCTAGCCGGGGCTGGCTTAAACATTGAATTTAAGGGAAATTCAACGTTTATTTTTTAAATAAACATTTTTTTTGTTTTACGATAAGAGTAAAAATTATTTTGAATTAAATAAATTACATACAATTTTCTTTTTTTTTGTAAATTAATTTAATTTAAAAAATTGTTTTGGACACCCTTTATAAATAATTATGTTAATGTTTACATTACTGAATAGAGAATGGAATAATCTTTCAGATGAGCTAGCACACGGCCCCTATCCTCATTTAAAAAAATCATCGATTACGTCATCACGACCAGATAGATGACGTCACTTGTGTGATATATTTGCTAAAATATCAAAATTTAAAAATAAAAATCGATCTGTTCCGGGATTTTTCCTTAATATCGCCGGTTTATGACATATCGAATTTATTCCTTTCATTTGCACCATACTGCATAGGCCTGTATTAACCTTTGGCTGCGAGTCGTGGGTTCTAACAGAACGACAAAAGGATAAAATACAGGCAAAAATGTTTTAGAGACAGACTACGGAACACTCAAATAAGAGAAGATTTGGAAATAGGATCAACCTCAGAGCATATAGATAGAATGCAAACAAGTTGGTGGGGTCATCTTTAGAGAATAGATTTTACAAAACCGGTGACAGAAATGTTGCAGGCAAAAACGCAAAGAAAACAGAAAAAAGGTAGACCGTGTCAAACATGGGATATAATCCTAGAAAAAGTATTCGTACAAAGGGGAACGACATAATATAAACTTACGTGCATAGAAATCGGCCCACTTAAAAATTTGGTTATTTCTGATGTCTCATATTTCCTAAACCTGTTAGCCGATTTAAGTGATTTTTGAACGTGTTATAGCCTGATTCTTTAGCAATACCACTGTAATAATATTATTGCTAAACAGGTAAATTTTCATTGTATACCGGGTATACCAATCAAACTGTGTTTTTTTGTCAAAGTTTGCATCACCCTGTGGAATATTCTAGCATTTATAAAATAGTGAAATTAAAACCCAACTATAGCATCAGGTTTTCTTAACATTCTGATTTTTGATTCATTCGTTTATGTTTGATAATAAAAAAAGTTAGATAATTTAACAACTAGACATGTTCTTCGTCAATACACGGTGTTTTTAAATAATTGCGACCGACTTTAAGGGGTAATTCTGCATGAAAAAATAATGACAGTTGGCTTCATAAACGTATGTCCGCAAATGTTTCGTTTCCGAGATACGGGATGTTGAATTTTTTCTTAAAAACTGACGATTTATTTATCGCTTTAAAACCAGTTGAGATATGCAAATGAAATTTGGTAGCTTTTAAGAGCTAGTTATTGCGGATTTGTTGATTTAAAACTGAGAATTTTATATTCACCATAAGCGTGCATACGGATAATATGATCGGTTATATTACACGTATGCGCGCTAATGGTGAATATTAAATTCTTAATTGTATGTCAGAAAATGTGCAATATTTACGACTTAAAACCCACCAAATTTCATTGGCATATCTCAACCGGTTTTAAAGCAATAAAATAAATCGTCAGTTTGTAGGAAAAAGTTCAACATCCCGTATCTCGGAAACGAAACATTTGCGGACATACGTTTATAAAGCCAACTGTCATTATTTTTTCATGCAGAATTATCGCTTAAATGTTGTCTCACTTGTTTAGAAACACCGTGTATAGATGAAGAACATGTCTAGTTGTTAAAGTACCTAACTTTTTTATTATCCAACATAAACGAATGGCTCAAAAAACATAATGGTAAGAAAACCTGAGGCTATAGTTGGGTTCTAGTTTCAGTACAGTGGAACCTCGATTATCCGTCTCTCTATTAACCGTCACCTCTGTTAACCGTCAGGGTCCATACCTACATAAGTTATATTGACTACATAAGTAAAAAATTGAGTCATCAATTCATTTTGTTTGAGCATTGCGATAAGCAAAACGAAATTCGTTGAAATGTACCGGTGCAGTTATGCCACCACTGCATTTTTTTATGTAAATATTTTTGTTCTTATTCAGGGCTCTGGATTTTTCAATTTAAATAGGTGATAAATGATACCCTGCTTTTAGTGTTCTATTTTTAGAATCACAAGCCGAAAATAAAAATGCACAGCACAATAAATATTACAGTTAATATCTGTGTGTCGCCATAATTAAATTTGATTCAAATTCGAACATTGATTGTGTCACTTAGTCGTGTGATCAATTAAGTTTTGTTGATGTTCTGTTAACCGTCTTTTCGATTATCCGTCATACCCTTGGTCCGGTGCCCTGACGGATAATCGAGGTTCCACTGTATTTTATAAATGCTAGAATATTCCACAGGGTGATGCTAACTTTGAGAAAATAACACAGATTGATTGGAACACCCGGTATATAATGAAAATTTACCTGCTTAGCAACAATATTATTACAGTGGTATTAATAAAGAATTAGGCTAGAACATATTCAAAAAATCACTTAAATCGGCCGAGAGATTTAGGAAATATGAGACATCAAAAATGACCAAATTTTAAGTGGGCCGATTTCTATGCACGTAAGTTTAGTTTGGCCTAGGCCAAACTAGTTTGTCCTGAAATCGGGTTTGGTCGGTAACAGATATATTAGAACGGAGACACTGACATGCGGTATGTGATACCGTTGCCTACTCCTATCGTTTGTTTTCAATATGAATTTGTCTTATATCACTGTGTTTGTTTTTACATTAACTATGGAATGGTTCTTTACATTGCTGTAGAAGAAGAAATTTATAAATGCTAGAATATTCCACAGGGTGGTGCGAACTTTAAGAAAAGAACACAGTTTGATTGGTACACCCGGTATACAATGAAAATTTTACCTGTTTAGCAACAGTATTACTACAGTGGTATTGCTAAAGAATCAGGCTATAACATTTTTAAAAAGTCACTTATATCGGCCAACAGGTTTAGGAAATATGAGACATCGAAAATGACCAAATTTTTAAGTGGGCCGATTTCTATGCACGTAAGTTTATGTATATAGAAGCAAGGATGCTGGTCAGAAATAATAAAAAGGAATGGGACTTTCCAACTTTCTACATAATGTAAATAATGTAAATTCCACTATGTGGTAGCAGGGTTTCTGAAAAAATATATATTTATTCATTTGTAAATTTCATCAGAATTCATTTGTAAATTTTGTAAATATATTTTAACCTATCATATTTCGTTATATCTAAGTATTTTACTCTTTAGTCTTTAAGTTATTTCTAAATACATCATTTACAGTACCCTTGTTGAGCAATATATTTAACTTGCCACAGATCCTTTTAAATTATGCATGAAATTTGTGTAAGGAAACTTTCGGAGCAGTCTTTACATCGGCTTTTTCTACTTCCTCTTCGAGTAAAGTCATCAGAGCGTCGAAAGAAAAGATTATTTTTTAATTAAATTTGATAACCATATCGTAAGTGCGACTGCAGCTGAGGATTTCATCAATTATTTATCTAATACTCTTTGCGAAAAGTGAAGCTCGGCTTCTGGAGCTTGGGGCTCGGTGTAGGGCAACGCAAAGAGCGCTAGAATTAAAAGCTGCCGGGAAAACATAATTGCCCTTCGGAGGCGTTTCGTTCATAGAGCCATGAAGATGATGCCTCTGGAGAATGAGGATGAATTTAGAATGGAAATAATATTAGTTTTAAAGGATCTTTCGCCTAGCTTGAAATTAGTTTTTTGTATTAATTACAAAGATAAAGGACAGCAGGAGTACAGCAAAAGCATTATTTTTCGTTTTAATTAAGATCGCTTTATGCCAGAAGTAACTTTAAAATTAAATTGTAGTATATTAGTCGAAGAGCTAGGACTATCATTCACTAGGGTAAAATTTACAACAGAGACGTAGGTGAGTGTGAGGCGTATGAGAATTCTAACTACACTTTGTCCACATCTGTTTATAGTCCACGTATTTACGAGAATAATCTTATCGAGAATGTCATACTGAAAAACCACCCATCAAATGGTACGACAGGGTTGTGTTTTGTCACTCAGTTTTTTTAAGATGTACTCTGCAGGCACATTTAGGGAGGCTTTGTATTACAGAGAAGAAGAAGTAGGACTAGGCTGAGAAGTAGTCTACAATATCAGATACGCTGACGATAAAGTCGTTCTTACAGAAAATTTAAAAGATCTCCAGACATTACATCTTAACACATTGCGTGCCACGTCGCTCATATATATGAGAGACAGATATTTTGACAGGGGCCACATCGCTCATTTTTGATATACACGTATGACTGAACACTGCCTGGGGTAATTGTAGGGTGGATCGAGTAGCTCTGCGGTTACCACAGCCGGTCCCAAGCCCGGATAAAATGTGGAGGGTTGATTGGCAAGGTTAGCAACCTACCAATCGGAAAATCAATACTGCTCAAAGAAACAATGTGAAGCCTCGGAACCGGACTGATCATATGAAGACGACCATGGCGAGAAATAAGGACAAAAGAAAAACATTGATGAGAATTACCACATGGAACATCAGGTCACTAAACACTAGAGATCAAGAAATCACCCAAGTATTAAAAGAGAAACAAATAGATATAAATATGCGCTCTACAGTAAACAAAAAAGAAAGGAAAAGGACAATCAATATTAGGCGAATATATACTAATCTACAATGGAGTAACAAAAAAAAACAGGGCCAAAGAAGGTATAGCATTATTAATACATCAAAAATACCAAAATCACATCAAAGAGCGTCAATATACAGGGTGTAACAAAAATAGAGGTCATAAATTAATTCACATATTCTGGGACCAAAAATAGTTCGATTGAACCTAACTTACCTTAGTACAAAAATGTTCACATAAAAAAAGTTACAGCCCTTTGAAATTACAAAATAAAAATCGATTTTTTCCAATATATCGAAAACTACTTGTGGTTTCTTATTGAAAACGGACATAAGGCATTATTATGACAGGAGCATCTTAAAGTAAAATTATAGTGAAATTTGTGCACCCCATAAAAATTGTATGGGGGTTTTGTTCCCTTAAACCCCCCAAACTTTGATGTACGTTCCAATCAAATTATCATTGTGGCACCATTAGTTAACAAGAATATTTCTAAAACTTTTTTGCCTCTTAGTACTTTTTCGAAAAGCTAGTTTCTATTGAGATATTTTAAATATTTGTCAAATCCACCACATATTTGTATACTGTTATGTACTATACAGACCTGGTAATGTTAAAATGTATTTATAATAATAATTACAGTTTGAGGTATATTTTGAACCATATTAGAAAAGAAGCCACATTTCGAAAAAAGGTGCCTTATTGGAAAAATACTAAGAGGCAAAAAAGTTTTAAAAACAATGTATTTAACTAATGTTAACGCAATAATAGTTTAATTGGAACGTACACAAACATTTGGGCGGTTTAAAGGCACAAAACCTTCATAAATTTTTTATGTAAATATATTAAAAAATCTCGATTACAGCTGATTTATCGAAAAATTACTAAGAGACAAAAAGTTTTAAAAATATCGTGTTTAAATAATGGTACCACAATAATAATTTAATTTTAACGTACATAAAATTTGGGGGGGTTTAAGGGAACAAATCCCCCATTAAATTTTTATGGGGTGAACAAATTTCACTATAATTTCTTTTTAAGATTTTGCTGCCATAAGAATGCCACATGTCCATTTTCATTAAAAAATCTCTAATAGTTTTCGATATATCGGAAAAAATCGATTTTCATTTTGTAACTTTAAAGGGCTGTAACTTTTTTTCTATGCATATTTGTACTAAGGTAAGTTAGGTTCAATCAAACTAATTTTGGTCCCAGAATATGCAATGTAATTAACTTATGACCTGTATTTTTGTTACACCCTGTATATCGGAAAGAATTGTCACAGCAAAAATTAGAATGGAAAAGGAAGACCTGAACACCATAGGAGTAAACGGCCCAAAAAATAACAAGCCTCAAACAACAAGGGAAATCTTTTATGACGAATTACAACAAGTAGTAGATCAAGTTAGAGGGAAGATGATAATACTGGGGAATTTTAACGCTCGAATAGGTAACCAAGTAATACCCGGAATTAAGCAAAAACACAATGAAAATGTTACAAACGAAAATGAAAAACTGATGAACAACTTCTGCACAAATAACGGACTTGAATAAACAACACATTTTTTGACCACAAAGACCAACAAAAATATACATTCAATAACACCCGTGGACAAAGATCTATGATAGATTATGTTGTAACCAACAGAGATATACATCCACCAAAAATAATCGACGTAAGATGCCTCAACTCAGCAGATGTAGGTAGCGACCATAGCCTAGTATTATGTAAAATAGGAATCATTATGAAATATTTCACACCTAAGAGGGCAGCACCAATACAAACAAAAATCAAAGTCGAAGGACTACATACGGAATCCACGGAATACCTATACAGGAAAAGAATATCAGAGAAGATTGCTGAGAATGGAATATTAGATATGAGAAAACGATAAGATCGATGAAAGCTGGCAAAAACTAAAAGATAACATAATCGACGCTGCAACAGAATCACTTGGAGAGAGAAAAGTAACGAATACTCACATATTAAAGAAGAAAACCCCGTGGTTTAGAGAGGAATTTAAGATAAAATGCGAAGAAAAGAAGAAAGCCTTTTTACAATACAGAACAAAACAAACACAACAGGCATACAACCACTACAAACGAATCAGAAACCAAACGAATATTTTAGTGAGGCAAATAAAAAGGGAGCACTGGCAGAGTTTCTTAAAACATATGGAACACGACTTCTACGGAACACAAAAAGAAGTATGGGGAATGATCAGAGGGCAAAGAAAGGAGATGAACGAATTCATAAAAGCAAAACACATTTAGAAGGAAACATGGGCAGACTACTTCCGATCTCTATTTGCTAAAGACAGAATACCACAAGAGTGGAGATCAAGTATCCTAATACCTCTCTTCAAAAAAGGAGACAAATCAGACCCAAAGAATTACAGAGAGATTAACTTAATAAACACAACATTAAAATTAACAACAAAAGTGATAACACACAAACTGAATGAAATTATAACATCAGCAGAAGAACAACAAGGTATTAGGTCGGGAAGGTCATGCACTGACGCTATATTTATAATGAGGCAAATTCAAGAGAAATCGTTGGAATACAACAAACTGGCATATTTATGTTTCGTGGACGTTAAGAAAGCATTTGACACGGTTACATTAAAGGACGTTATCCACTTGTTATACTCCAGAGAGGTACCTCTGGGAAAAATTAAAACGATAGAAAACGTCTACCAGAACAACACAATAAAAGTAAAACTGGAAGATGAACTAACTGACCCAATTGAAGCCGGCAATGGGATAAGACAGGGGGATTCTCCTGAGTCCTTTATTGTTCAACCTGATCACGGACGAAATAATAAAAAAATTAAGAACTAAAAAAGGATACCAAATGGAAAAAAAAACCACTTAAAATAATCTGCTATGCCGACGATGCAATACTAATATCTCAAAGTGAAGATGATTTACAACGTATACTGCACCAATTCAACATAATCGCCAGAAAATTTAACATGTTAATTTCCTCAAAAAAGACCAAATGCATGGTTATAACAGCAGATCCAATAAGATGTAAATTGGAGCTGGAAGGTCAGATAATAGAACAAGTGATGGAGTTTAAATTCCTAGGCATCACACTATCTAGCTACGGAAGACTCAAACAGAAGTAGAAGATCAAGCGAATAGAGCAAACAGAGCCACAGGTTGCCTGAATGACACAACATGGAGAAATAAAAATATCGGAAAAGAAATGAGAGGCAGAATTTACAAAACAGTCATCATATCAATAGTGACATACGCGGCAGAAACAAGACCCGACACAGACAGAACAAACAGACTGCTGGAAACAGCAGAGATGAAAACCCTTCGAAAAATCGATTGTAAGACTCTATGGGACAGAGCTAGAAGTACAGATATATGACGGAGATGCAAGGTGGATAACATTAATAACTGGGTAAAAAACAGAAGAGTAGAATGGAATGACCACATAAACCGAATGACAACAAATAGGGTAGTCAGGACAGCGAGAGACGGTTCCCCAATAGGAAGACGATCAGTGGGAAGACCACGAAAACGATGGAACGACAGCTTAGTAGAGGCACATTGAAAAAACAGACAGAGTCCTGTCTATACAAAAAGAAGAAGAAGAAGAAGAAGAGACATATGAGTAACTTTCATGACCGTGGATATCAATGGCCCCTGAGAGTAGTATCACGACTGAAGCGTGGCACGCAATGTGGTAATGGAGAGGAGATAGAATGGATAAACTATTTTAAATATTTTGATAGCTGATGAAATGTAAATTGTGACTCTGTCGAAGGGATAATAACCAGTTTTATCTAACAAAAGCGTATGGATTAATATTCGCAAGAAGGTCCTAAAATGTTATGTGTCTTATCAAATGGATGTGAGACATGGACGTTAAAAATCACAATGATAAACAAATCAGAATCATTCGAATCCACAAATCCTAAACGTCGCACACTTCCAATGAAGATTTTCTTCAAATGATGAATTCAGAAGGTCTGTTCATAAACTTCATAAAGAGGAGAAAACGGAATATTTCGGTCATATCATTTGAGGACTTAAATACCATCTATGTACTTCGCCCTATACTAAAAGGAAAAGTGGACGGAAAGAGATAGATTGGTCGAAAGAAATTTTCATGGTTGCGTAATATTAGATAATGGTGTGGTTCCACAGTAGAACAATAATTACTTCGGGCAGCCGTCGATAGAGAACGGTTTCAGTAACTTACAGGAGGAGAAAGGTAAACATGATGACGGCCAACGTCTGAATATGGACACGGCACCTAAAGAAGAAGACATTCCGGTCTGGTCTCATATCATAATTTTTTCAGATGTCATTCCGTAAATATCCTGATATCTAATATGCTTTCTTTTCTAGGGTTTATATAGCTGAATATTTTCAATCCCAGAGATTAAGTGTGTTACCCGAAAGAGGTTCCAACAAGAAAAGTTTTCAGATTTAAATAATTATTTATTATTATTTGATTAATTTTTGTATCTGGGAT
Organism: Diabrotica virgifera virgifera; assembly: GCF_917563875.1. Lineage (NCBI taxonomy): Eukaryota > Metazoa > Arthropoda > Insecta > Coleoptera > Chrysomelidae > Diabrotica > Diabrotica virgifera. Next base: position 208,460,845 of record NC_065446.1, on the reverse strand, counting down.
TTTCTCTTTTCTTTCTTGATCTTTTACCCTTAATTATACCTTGCATTATCAGCCTTAATATCTCATATTTCGCACCACTGGTAACATGGCCTAAATATTCCAGCTTTCTTGTTTTGATGTTCTTTATGACCTCACAATCCTTTCGAATTCACTTTCTTTAATAATAATCTTTTTTGAAAACGATTTCCGGAATAGGAATCAAAACGTCAAATTTTTTAGGTAAAAATGTAACTGTCATTACAATCAATAGGTCATTGGCCACAATTAACAATAATTTATTGGCCAAAATAATTGTGGCCAATCCCATATAGAACAATATTTCGCTCATCCTCAAGAAAAGTTTTCGAACTCAAAAAACAACACTTTTCAGAAGAGACAAAATTAGATTATTTAAATCGTAATTTAACTGTTAGTTTTAAACGGTAACTGCTAAAATTTTTAAATTAAAAACGAAGATTGTGGGTGTGGGCATAATCCAGGAACCAAAGCTTTTCACCTCGCAATTTTTACTTGAAAAAATTTTATAATAAGTAGTGAATAGTCCATGGATCAAAGTCTATATGATGCCGACAGGCGCTTTTACCATGGGGGTGGTTGCCACCCCATCTCGGGGGTGGAAATTTTTTATTATACTTTGACCGCAAAAGTTAATAAAAACATTAATTCTAAGCAAAAAATGTTCTATACATTTTTTTTTAAATTAATAGTTTTTGGTTTATTCGCTATCGAAAGTGTTAATTTTATATCTAAAAAATCAATGTTTTTCGATGGTATACCCATTTACGATTCACTCAATTTTTGCCGTAGAACAAATTTTATTAAACCAAGTTCTTTGTAATTAAATTACCTACAATTCCATATTTAAACATTTTTTCGTATCTCTGATGCTAATCTTTCTATTCTGAAGAAAATGGCATTTTTTACCAAATTGCAAACATTCGTTATTCACTTTAAACTTCTGTTTTTTTAAACTAATCATTCCAACACAGTCAAACTTCTAGAATCTATTAATAATACTTAAATAAAGTAGAATAAATAAGGCCAATGACTAAAAACACTGCTAACTTACATTATTATGCTTCCAATTGAATGTCTCCTTTTTTTTCAAAAAAATATATTGGTATTTTAACTGTAACTTTTTTATTTTTTATCTTAGAAAGTTCGTTGAAAAAGAATTTTGTAGATTTTTACAAGATCTATAAGAATATTAATGTTAAATCCTTTCAAAATTCTCAGTCACAAAAAGAGGTGGCATTGAAAGGGTTGGTAAAGGTGGTTTTTGCATGATATTACAAGTTTTAATTGTCAATAGCTCACTCAATGTTTGCGTTAAAAAAATTTTTGCAAACCAAGTTTTTGGAAATTAAATAAGCTACAATTTCATATCTAAATATTTTTTCGTTTCTCTGATGCTAATCTTTCTATTCTGAAGAAAGGGCATTTTTTACCAAACTACGAAAACTCGTTATTCGCTTTTAACACCAATTTTTTAAAAACTAATCATTGTAAGCCGATTAAACTTCTAGAACCTATTAACAATACATAAATCAAGAAAACCAAATCGGTCAATGACAAATTTTAATTAGGGTGGTGATTAGTAGGTTTTTTACGATCACTTTTTTGCTGAAAAAAAATAGGGACTGACATTCTTTTTTTATGTCACTTCATTATATCATGTCAAAAGCGCTTTTTGGTATGACATAGATTTTGATCTTTGGACTATCCACTACTTATTGTCAAATTTTCAGGCAAATCGATCCATTCTCTAAAAATTGCGAGGTTTTGTTCTACTTTAAGTCTCATTACTTGGACTAATAAGTGAGAGTTTTTATGTGTGTAAGAAGCAAAACCAAAAAAATGTGATATCTGATTTAACAAAGAAAACAGATCACATTTTGAGTTATGTCACTTTTCTTTTAAAATATTGGTCACTTTCTTAAACATTAACAAAAATGCCTGGAATACTTCTCAAAATAAAACGGTTTTCGTGATAAATAATAATACGTTCACGTCGAACGTCAGAGCATAACCCCAAAAATGTCTTTTTTACGGAATAAAAGTATTAATTTTACCGCCAAAAGAATAATGACACTACCGCCATCTTTCGAAGTTGGAAGTAAACATCTATGTGACATGTTTTCTAGTAAAACAAAAAGGTAATTGGAGTCAATTTAACAAGATAACTGAACTGGAATTATGCATTTTTTGAGTTGTGTCACTTTTCTTCCAGAAGAGCGATTTAATTTAGACATACCACAAGAAAATATATGTCGCTCATCGGAAGAACAGTGTTGCAAATCAAAATCCACGTTTTTCAGGGGAGACAAAAATATATTTTTTAGATCTTAATTTAATTATAAGTTTTAAACGGTAACTGCTAAAATTTACAAATTAAAAACGAAGAATGTAGATAAGTGAATATTTCTAATTGTGTAAGAGGCAAAACCAAAAAAACTGTGACATCTGATTTAACAAAGAAAAAGGTCAGAATTTTGAGTTATGTCACTGTTCGTTTAAAATACTGGCCACTTTTTTTAAAATTAACGAAAAATACCTAGGACACTTCTCGAAATACAACGGTTTTTGTGTTAAATAACAATCAGTTCACGTCGAATGTCTGAGCGTAACTGAAAAGTGTCATTGTTCTGCAATAAAAGTATTAATTTTACCATCAAATGAATAACGACACTACCGCCATCTTTCGAAATTGGAAGTAAATATCTATGTGACATTTTTCCTGATAAAAGTATAGAATACTTGGAGTCAATTTAACAATATAAGTCGATTTGTGCATTTTTTGAGTTATGTCACTTTTCTTCCGGATGAGCGATGTATACTTGTTTCATATAGCTATAAAATAAATTTAAACATACTAAAGTTTTTGATTTGTGTAGTTGTTTACACAGCAATTTGTAACTTTACTGTAGCAGTAAATTAGCCCACCTTCAAAGAAAAATGGCAACCACTAATTTAGAACCGTAAACAAATCAGGCTGTAAATATATCAATACGTCCTGGATTCATCGCGGGTGTATGTTTATTCCTAAATATTCGGTAAGTATATTATTCTTGATACGAAATTCAAAATGAATTAAAAATATTTGTAGTAGCGCGTTCGGAAATAGTGTCTGTTTATTGACGTTACATACTTTATCTGCAAGCAGCAAGCCAGATACAGATTTTACACCATGTGCGCTTACCAACAAGAACTTTAAGGCACGTTACAGAGTGAAACACTTTAACTGGGAAATAAAAAATTTAAGTATATTTAAAAGTTTTTAGACATTATTTTATTAAATCTTCTTTTTCTTATGTGAATTTAACTAACATATTGGGACAGCTATGTCAATTAGCGTCAATAAATCTAAGTGTCGTAGATGACGTTGTACACTTCCCGTCATAAAAAACTGGTACACTTTTTTCCCAATGTAAACCTGTGTTCAGACTGGATACAAAGTTCGTGAATCACTTCGTTGTTACCATAACAGATAACGGAATTGCACTTAATCTAAATACAAAAAATGACGTTTAAAAATCTATAAAGGTTTTAGATAGGTATTATTTTTATCACTACCGATTGACCATCATTGAAGAAACCTGGGAAAGCTTGGACGAAGATGAAAATGTATAACTAAATTTATTTCTCAGTGCCCAGAAGATTACAAGAAGTGATTAATAATAATGGAGCTATGACAAAATATAAATATTTCAGCAGTTTCGAATTGTAATACATATATTTAAATTCCACATTTGTTCACTGTAAAATTTATTCATATTGCATTAATTTCAAATCAATTTTTTTATTTTTTCCCTGTGTTTATTCTAGTATACCACAACTCAATAGAGTTTTGTATTTACAGTACAATTTACGATAAACCAATTACGTTTCTCGATTTTCATTTAACCCTTAAATGCCCGTGATATGAAAATAACCATAAATGCCCATGTGGGGTCTCCTAGGGACCCCACTAAAATTTTCAATTTAGTAACGTCATTTAGCACTGACTAAAAGGAAAACACGGTTAAAAATAATTTTAAGCATATTTGAATAATTTTTATTTATTTTTCATACAAAATTAACGGCTTTTCTAGAAACAAATTATTTTCAATTCGAACAAAATTAAAATTAAATAATAATATAAGCATATAACTTTTAGTTGCAATTTTTACATACAATAGTTTTCTCTTCTTTTCTGTGCACCTGGCATATAAATTTTTTGCAAAAAGAGCAAACGGTATTCACTTTTCTGTCACAGTTTCGCGGACACTGGTAACAACGAGCACGTTTCTTAGCTGAATGGACGGATTGAGTTGCAACTTCGGTAGTTGGGTTTACCATTGGTATGCCACAATCTTTTAGAGCAGATTTTACATAGGCTTTATGTTTTATATATTTCGCTCTTTTTTCCATGTTGTTTCGAGCAAGCTCAGCCCCTAATTGTAACAGGAAAATACGTCTTCGTGAAAAATTATTTTTCTTCCAATCAGGATTTTTTTCAATGTATAAAATATAGGCATTTAGTGCACATATGTCTATAATATTCATAAAGAGCCTGAATGGCCAACGAGCAGTTCTTCTTTTACAGGAATATTCCCTAATCAGTTTGTCGGCATTATCAACACCACCCTTGGTATTATTATAGTCTAAAATCATCAAGGGTTTGTTTTGAGAGTCTTGACAAATTATATCACTATCGTGTTGACTTGAAAGAAGATGTACCATCCTGTGTATTTTAGGTATGTACGAAACCATAGCTAATTCTTTAGTAAAAGCAAATATTGACGACTCCGCAGGTCTTTTTGTCAAACTTAGTTGTGGTGGTGTATCAGGTTTATTTTTTCGGACGGTCCCAAGTAAAGTAAGGTTTTTAGATAAAAGATATTGAGCAAGAGGAACACTGGTAAAAAAGTTGTCAGTTGTAATTCCTCTCCAACTGCCATGATATGGTTCCACCAGATCTTTCACAACACGAAATCCCTGATTTTTCTCTATTGTACCACCTGGTAGTTTTCCAAGGTACACCTGAAGTTTTGATAAATAAGATGTTTTAACATCCGCGGCAGCCCAAATTTTTATCCCATAGCGGGTTTTGATTTTATATATTGTCTAAAAGGACACTTTCCTCTAAAACTCACTAACTGTTCGTCAACGGTTATATGTTCGTATGGTTCAAAGGCTTTGTCACAGTTAGAGACGAACATGTCCCAAATTACTCGTATCGCCGCTAACTTATCCTGTTCCTTCCGCTCCACCCTGGTCACTTTGTCATCAAACCTCAAGAAACTCGATAATTCTTCAAATCGGTTCCTAGCTAATGCGGCTGTAAAAAATGACCGGCGTATTGAGGTGTCTGTAGACCATATCTCTCGTGTCGATTCTTTCCCACACCTTAAAGCACCAGCTTTGATAAGTGCTCCTAAAAAGCTATCCAGTTCATTGTTGGTAAGTACCGTCCACTCTTTTTTGTTATTCGGATGTTTTTCGTTCCACTCTTGATAACGCCTAACAGCTTCTTCATTAGTATGAAGGCATATGACATTCTTCATCTCTTCGGTCAAAAATAAATTGAAATAGTCTAAAAACGTGTTGGAATTTTTACTATAGTTTGTTAAGCCTGGATGTACATTTATAATATTTTTTTGTTGCCTCTTGGATCTCACGAAAGGTAGGCTATTCCACTGCATTCCAGATTTGGATGTATATGTTGGACCACTAACCTCACTAATATTATCGTCCACTTCGGTAGGTTCTGCATCTGATTCCTCGTCACTGTTGACTTCTAAATTGTCCTCAGTTTCCGAAACATTTTCCTCAAAAACATCTTGCTCTTCGCTATCTGATTCGTCGGTAATCTCATAGTCGAAATCGGAGTCTGATATCCCTTCTTCTATATTTCGGATAATTTTTTCATGTTCTTGGTCGCTTATTGTCATTTTCATTCTCTTACGGTCCATTTTTCAATGTAAACTGACGAAAAATGTTAAAAATAATAAAAATATTCTGGTGCCTCTAAATGCCCAATCGGGGTCACAGCGAGACCCCACTTATCTAAATCTCTCTTACAGACCACTGCACCTCACGAATGTTCGTGGTATACTAACAGAAAACGTAGGAGACACGTCCACACAAATACCTGATTGCGCGGTTGCCAAATGTTTCAAATAAAGATATTATAGCCAAAAATGTATGTCTAGGGTCCCATAGTGACCCCGATTGGGCATTTAAGGGTTAAACATAATAATTTAAAGTTATGTCTAGATTTATTAACTATCATTAGTTTTTAACTAAAATATAACACTAATCAATGTATGGGTAATTAATTGAGATGACTGGCAACGTTGCCCTAGAAATCAGAATGACACATTTGACAAGATCAACTTACACAACTTGAAAAACGCGATTTTTGGTTATAAAAGTTGTATCAGTTTTTTTTGACGCGAAGTTTCGCGTCATATAAAACTGGTACACTTTTTTTTCCCAATGTAAACCTGATTTCAGACTGACAATTACTGTTTGTGAATCACTTCGTTGTTGCCATCACAGATAACGGAATTGCACTTAATCTAAATACAAAAAAATAACGTTTAAAATGTATATTTCGAATTGTATTAATTTATTTTGTATTAATTTCAAATTTAATTTTTAATTTTTCCAGTGTGTTTTATTTATTCTACACAACTTAATGCAGATTTTTCCTACAATTTACGAGAAACCAATCACACTTCTAGATTTGACATTAAACATAATAATTTAAAGTCATGTCAAGATTTATTATCTATCATTATTTTTGAACTGAAATATTTTCATAAATTATACTAAAACACGAATCAATGTATGGATACTTAATTGAGATGACGGAAAATTACAATTGTTTTAGTTTTTAGTATGTATATTAAAAAATGCGGTCTGTCGCACAGCCCCGTTTTTACCTAGTTTGATATAATATTTTCGTTAAACTGGCAACGTTGCCCTAGAAATTAGAATGACACTTGTGACAAGATCAATTTACACAACTTGAAAAACACGATTTTCGGTTATAAGAGTTGTACCAGTTTTTTTTGACGCGAAGTGTACTTATTATTTCCTACGAGAAATACTTGCAACTACATTGTGGGGGTGTGCTGTGATAGTTATAAAGAAGGTGACCGAAGCATGTGCTTCGGAAATATAATAAATTTTAAGTCTTAACGAAATTTACGGTGGTCATCAAGGTGTAACGTTAATATTGTCAGATGTTTATTAATTTTATGTAAGTAATTATTTTATTCCTATGTCAATCTATTTTATTAATTTCTTAACTTTCTGTTGTGTTTCTACAATTTTTCGTCTAAAAGAGGTTAACGCTCAATTCTTTTATTACTTAAATATTCTGTCCCTATTTTGTCTTGCATTCATAAGCGACAGCTAATTGAATCATCACATTGACTTGAAAACTATCTTTTTATGTAAAATGTGAATGTAAAATAATAATAATAATAATAATGGTATGATGATATTGTAATGTATACATAGGGAAGTAAAATAAACATAGAGTAGTTGAAATTAATGTAAAAATGAGCAAACTCGGTTAGATGGGCGAATGGACCCTAAGGTCCGCAGTCATACAAACCCAAGAAAAAAAAAAAAAAATCTTTTTATGTAAATGCAACAAATAAACAGAGAAAATTAGTAATAAGTTTTACAAAAAGACACACAAACACAAAATACAATATTTTGTGAAGACAATTAAACACTACTTTTATATGTAAATGTAACAATGTAACAAATAAAGAACGAAACATAATTTATCAGTAATACATTTTTCAAAAAAACATGTTTGAAAAAATTAGAAGCTACTTTTAATAAAATATTTTTAATATTTAATTACATAAGGTGTTCAAAATTATCTCCTAACACATGTATGTACGCCTAAAAACGATCATTGAATGAGCTACTAACTCTACGGAGCATTTGTAAATTAACACATCGAAATACACTTTGTATTCTATTTTTCATCTCATCCCTTGTTGTTGCAGGTATTTTATAAACTTCATTATTAACGTAACCCCAAAAAAATCAGTCCAGTTTATTAAATTCTGGTGATTTGGGTGGCCACGCTACTGGTCCATTGAGAAATGAAAATATCTCGAAAACTAATAAATTTAGACATAGGGAATGTTATCTAAAAATTAAAGTACGGTAATGGTACTTTTCAAAAGTGATATAAAATACAGGGTGTTCTATTTAAAATTACTGAGAAAATAATGTACTTGCGTTTTGACTCACCCTGTATTTGATATTAACAAAATTAGCAATATCGACCATTCTTGGAAATTTTGACAATACGTTAAAAAATATGGCATTAATAAACCATTGTTGTTTTGCTTATTTTTATTTATACAGGGAGGTGAACTTGTTACGATTTTCATATAAAATTGGTTATAACTTTGTAAATACCCTGTATAACATAACAAACCTTTATATTTTTGTGATGGAGAACTTAACAGGATTTCGAGTTTAAAATAAAATATAGTTTTCCATTTAAAAAAACATAAGTTTGGTCTGCCACTGTGTTATAGAACACCCTGTAACATTCTAACTAATTTTGTAATATGAAGCTCAAAGGTGGCTAAAATTTTTGTTATTAACTTTTATCGCTACCTATTACTATAGCGGAGCTATTGAGCTTTACCCTACTAATCAATCACCCTGTAGAAGCTTTCTGGAGGTATTTAACAAAAACTAGAGAAGAGCTCTAGCTCCCGTAGGAAGCATTTTCGGACTAGATGAATTGGGTTAAAATGTCTTAAAATTATATGAGGGATCTCCTGTCTTCGTTTGTCGGTCGAGTTTCTGGACACCCTGTATAAATATAATTCTAAAATATAACCTTCTGCAAAGGAAAAATAACATTATACTTATTACTGTCATCCAAACATAATAGCAATATCAAAACGGTACAATACGCAACACAATATTTACACAATATCAATCTCGCTACGTGGAATCAACCTATCTACACATTCAGACCCGGAGACATCGCATTTCAATTAAATGCGATAACATTGAACAGCCACACACAGTCACCCGTCCATCGTTACTACCGCTCGCTGCGGTAACGGTTCCGGTGGAATGCCACGTAAATACTGCGGTGCCTACCTAGGCAGAGTACCACCTCAACTCCTCGACTCGGTGAATCTCTGACATTGAGCTATTCCTAATTCAACACGTTAAGAATAACTGCTCTTATGATTCTCCTCCTCGTCTTGAATATCTTCTACTCCTCGCTCTTCGTATCACTCCTCCTTCGGTTTCGTCTAGCGGGGTATGTAGAGGGAATGCGCCAACACGGATACTCCTTCGATCATCTACGGCCGACCGGCCGATCGAAAGCTATGATATCATATCATTACAGGCTTTGGTGGGCAGGACCTATAATAGAGAGAAGGAATCATGAAATATCGGGAGAGCCTGGTGGTGGGACAGTGGAAAATAGTGGAACAGGAAAGACAAGAGTAAAAAGCAATACTAATCGCAGAAAGATAACTCACACTTGATGAATGTGATCTTGGTACAATAACTGGCTATTATGTATTGAAATAAATATAAAAAGGGGAGTGAGACAACGCTTAATACTCTCACGTCGACGTTTCAAGTTATATTTAAATAAAATATGTAAAAGAACCTTAATGGACACAATAGAAGGCATGTAGTGAATGTTAAAACCGTGAACAATAATATACGCCGCCGTTACCTTATTACTGGCTAACTGCAATTAGAGCCTTCAAAATCTGATAAAGAATAAGTCAGATCTAAAACGAGTATGGATTAAATTTAAAGTTATTATTATACTAATATAAACAAAACTAAAATTAGTATGGTATAACTAGATCCAAACCCAGAAATCCAAAGTGAAAGTTGTCCTTCAACACCAAGTTGTTCTATATGGTCCACATAATCTCCAAAAAAAAAAGTCACACCATTTTGAGCGTCGGGTTTGGGGGGGAGATGGGGGAGAAATCGGTAAATTCGTAGTTTTTTAAGTTTTTCGTCAATATTTCTAAAACTATGCGGTTTAGCATGAACAACATTCTACACAAAAATGTTGTACAATAAATTTGAAACAAAAAAGGTCCTATACATAATCCTTCTAAAATGAACGGTTCCAAAGTTACGGACGTAGTATAATATATTTGGTCCAAAAAAGGCCTAACCCAGACATTAAAAGTAAAAGTTTTCCTTCAACACCAAATTGTTCTATATAGTCCAGATATTGTTCAGTAAAAAGTCTCACCATTTTGAGCGTCCGGTTTGGGGGGCAGATGGGGGAGAAATCGGTAAATTAGTAGTTTTTTTAAACTAAAAAGGGGTAGTTCCCTGGATTGGCTGTATACCTTATAGTTAAACAAACTGGAACATGAAGTAAAAACCACTTCTATGTAAAAGGTATATTTACTAAAAATTTTTAGAATCCCAATGGATTCAATAAAATGAGTTCATCAGAACGTTTTCAAACCTATCGGTCCATCATCAGTGATTTGAATACTTGCAAAATAGCCCCAGAACCAAACAATGGTTGTGATTATAAATAAATCTACATTATGTTGAAATAAATTTAATATGGCTAAACGCCGATGTTAAAGGATTAAACCTCTGGGAACATGGTGAAACTCTACCCGAGGACCCAATCAACCATCTTCGGTCAACGATGACTACTAAGTCTCACTTAGTAGTCATCGTTGACCGAAGAAACGATGAAAGTAGATATAAATTTCCTTCCAGATTATTCGAAATATCCAAATCAAATAAGAAATCTAATGTTTGAAACAGATGTAAAAGAATTAGTACCAAATTCATATCAAATTTATACAGACGCATCAAAAAACAAGGAGGGAACAGCCTGTGCAATATATGATCCACAAGTTAAGTATAAAAAAATGGTAAAATTAAATATAAACACAAACATATTGTAGCGGAAGAGAAATCTTGGCCGATCCCCGTATAACAGTAAACACCTCGAGAATGACGTAATCGGATGTGCTAGGCCTCGCCGGAGAATTCTGGAAGGTACGTCACGTAGGCGGAACAAGCCGATAGCTCGAGATGGGAGTCGATTGTTCCAGAATAACAACTGGGTATAAATACGGGCATATTTTGTGAATAAGTTTAGTGTATAAGATAAATTCGTCTGTAACTTATATAAATAAAGTCGTATATAAATTACGAACCGCTAGTTTTATTGTAATTAGAAGTAATTACACTAATCACGCTACAGTTGGTGTCGGTGTTCGGTAAACTTAGTGCGATATAAATAAGTGAATTACAGAGAGACTTTAAAAGACTTTTGAACTTTATTCGTCGGGAATAACCGGAGTGCGTTAATTGTTCGGTATTCGGAAAGACTTTAAAAGACTTTTGGACTTTATTCGTCGGGAATAGTTAAAGTGCGTTGATTGTTCGGTATTCGGAAAGACTTTTAAAAGACATTTTGGAAAGTACGTGTGTGCCGACCAAAGATGTTGCTACGAGAACTTACAGTAAAACAGCTCCGTGAACAGCTAGAGGAACGGGATCTGGACAGCAGTGGGCTCAAGATAGTCCTACAAGCACGACTCGAGGAAGTCCTAACGAAGAACGGAGATGATCCAGAGACGTTCCACTTCCAGTCAGCAGAACAAGCAATCTTATCGAAATTAAAAACTGTTTCTGAAACGATTGATGATACTTCTAAGATAAGCAACGAGAAATTTGAAAGTGTTTCTCAAAAGATCGATGAAACTTCTAGACAGAACAACGAGAAATTTGAAAGTGTTTCTCAAAAGATCGATGAAACTTCTAGAAAAAGCGACGAGAAACTTGAAGAAGTTAGTAAAAAAAACAATGAGAAATTCGAAACCATTTCTCAAAAGATCGATGAAACTTCTAGAAAAAGCGATGAGAAATTTGAAAGTGTTTCTCAAGTAATAAAAGACGTTTGTAGACAGACCGACGAGAAATTTGAAGAAGTTTCCAGAACATTCGATAAGATACAGAAAAGTGTAGACGACAATAAAGAAATGCTAGAAGAGAAGATCAAACAACTAGAGAGCATGATAACTGATACAAAAGTACAACCATCAGTTAATGCAGTAGCTTTAGATCTTGTAGTGAAGGATGAAACACCGAGAGACGAAACATCGCATCATATGAGATTTAAATTACCACCATTCGATGGGAAGTCCTCTTGGTCCATATACCTTAGACAATTCGAAGCTATTGCGACCGCCAACCATTGGACCGAACAAGAAAAGGCTGTTTCCTTGACTGCTGCTTTGCGAGGTGATGCTGCAGATATATTAAGATCAATTCCTAAGGGTCAAGAAAAATGTTACCAGACCTTGTTCACTCGTCTAGAAAAACGCTATGGAGATGCCCATCTACAACAAGTATACAAAGCACAACTGAGAAATAGAAGTCAACGAGCAAGTGAGAATCTGCAAGAATTTGAAGCAGATGTGGCTCGTGTGGTGCGGTTGGCTTATCCGGAGGTGCCAGACAGCGTTTTAGAAGAAATTGCAGTAGATACCTTCGTCAATGGGCTGAAAGATAATGAACTACAGAAAGCTTTACGACTAGCAAGACCGAAAGTTTTAGATGAAGCACTTGCTATTGCCTTGGAACACGAAGCAGCTAGCCAAGCTTCACGAAACAATCGAGTAATAACCGTGGAAAAAGGCGATAAGAGAAAAGATGAACGTTTGGTGGAAATGGTACGGAGGGTGATTCGTGACACGATGCCGAAGAGACGCATGAAGAGGGCTGGAAGAGTTGGTTCAAATACAGATGCTTCCTCGATACGGCCATGCAGTGAAAGTTGTAATCACCGGCTTAAAGTAGATGAACAGCTTTGCCCTGTGAGACGAACTACCGTCGTTAATGAGCAATGGCAGCCACAACAGTTACAAGAAGCCCAAGAAGACGATCCATGTATAAAAAGAGTATTGGATTGGATGCGTCGAGGTGAGAGACCTAGTTGGCAAAACATTAGTGCATGTAGTCCGGAAGTCAAGGCCTACTGGAGCCAATGGAATTGCCTGATACTAAAAGATGATCTTCTGTACAGAACCTTTGAGAACGATGATGGTACAGAATCTAAGCTTCAGTTGATTGTACCTAAAAGTAAAGTGTCAGAAGTATTGCGTCAGTTGCATGACGGTACATCAGGTGGACACTTTGGTATTACGAAGACTCTGCAAAAGGTTCGAGAACGGTTCTATTGGGTGAACTGTAAAGATGATGTAAGAAGATGGTGCCAGAAATGTGAACTGTGTGCATCCGGTAATGGTCCAGTTGGTAAAAAGAGAGCACCCATGAGACAGTACAATGTTGGAAGTCCTATGGAAAGAGTAGCAATCGACATTGCAGGTCCATTTCCAGAAACCGATGCTGGAAATAAATACATTCTGGTAGCCATGGACTATTTTACGAAATAGACCGAGGCCTATGCATTACCGAATCAAGAAGCTGCTACCGTTGCAGAGGTACTTGTTAAAGAATTCTTCAGCCGATTTGGTGTTCCCTTGGAGATCCACTCCGACCAAGGGCGAAACTTTGAGTCAGCTCTTTTCCAAAACGTTTGTAAATTGATTGGTGCTAATAAGACCAGAACAACACCCCTGCATCCTCAATCAGATGGAATGGTCGAGAGGATGAACCGAACGATGGGTAAACACTTGTCCAAAGTTGTATCTGAACATCAGCGAGATTGGGACCAACACATTCATTTATTCCTGATGGCCTACCGCTCGGCCGTAAATGAAACTACAGGTCAAACTCCAACCTGCCTGATGTTGGGTCGTGAAGTTCGTTTGCCCTGCGACCTAGAGTTTGGCTGCAGACCTTCCGAGGAACATGTTGCAGGCGAAGAATACGTCGACCGCCTGAAGTTACGAATGAACAACATTCATGAATTTGCCCGACAACACATCCAGATAGCCAGTGACAGAATGAAAGATCAATATGATTCTCGATGCAAGAATGAAAGCTTCGAAATAGGTGATCTTGTCTGGCTTTATAATCCACAACGTCGTCGCGGCTTGTGTCCTAAACTACAAAGACAATGGGAAGGTCCGTATGAAGTTACGAAGAAAATAAATGACGTAATATACAGAATTAAGAAGTTGCCAAACGGTAAACCAAAAGTTATTCACATAAATCGTCTTGCACCATATGCTGGCTCCAATGAAACAGAAGAAGCCCGAGTCCTCCAACAGGAAATGAAAGATGCCGCACAGCAAAGTTTTAAGGAATTTATGTCAAATTACGCAGAAATAAAGAGTGCTAGATTCGGCGTGACCACAGAAGTTCAGCAAGATCTGTTTGGTGTTCCAGAAAACGTCTCTCTAGCCCACTGTGTTGCCCAAGACCTCGAGATGACTAAAGGAATCTCGTCCGTATTCAATAGAAAGTTCGGCCGCCTGGACGAGTTAAGAAATCAGCAGCCTAAAATTGGAAGAGTACTGCGATTGGAAGATGGTCCTCGATCTTTGCTGTATATGGTGACTAGGAAGTCTTATACGGACACGCCAAGCTATGAGAACATATGGCGTGCTCTAAGTAATTTGAAGAAAATCGTGTGTAATTATGACATCAAAGATTTGGCTTTACCAAAAATAGGCCATGCAGTAGAAAATCTGGATTGGAAGATTGTGAGAAGCATGCTTGAAGTGGTCTTCAGAGGAACTGGTGTACAAATCACTGTGTGTTGCATGAACCCGAAGATGTCGTACCCTTCAAAGACAGTAGACTGTTATTTCTTCTTGAAGGGTGTATGCAGAGCTGGAGAGTCGTGTAGATTCCGCCATCCTGGGCCTTCATTTAGAGTTGCTGATCGAGACGCTCAGATCTTAAGAGGGGAGCAGTGTAGCGGAAGAGAAATCTTGGCCGATCCCCGTATAACAGTAAACACCTCGAGAATGACGTAATCGGATGTGCTAGGCCTCGCCGGAGAATTCTGGAAGGTACGTCACGTAGGCGGAACAAGCCGATAGCTCGAGATGGGAGTCGATTGTTCCAGAATAACAACTGGGTATAAATACGGGCATATTTTGTGAATAAGTTTAGTGTATAAGATAAATTCGTCTGTAACTTATATAAATAAAGTCGTATATAAATTACGAACCGCTAGTTTTATTGTAATTAGAAGTAATTACACTAATCACGCTACAATATATTCGGCGGAGTTAATAGGTATACTAGAAGCCTTGAAGTATTGTCAACATATTGTCACAAATTCAGAAATTGTTATAATAAGTGACAGTAAAAGCGCTTTGTCAAAAATAAAGCACCTGAAGATAACTTCCAAAGTAAATTATATTATTTTGGAAATAATCAAAAATATTAACAAATTAAATACAGATTTAAAAAAAATACGGTTAATGTGGGTCAAAGGACACAGCGGAATTATGGGTAATGAACTGGTGGATTCCTTAGCTAAGCAGGCTCTAAAAGAAGGGATATATATTGACTACAAATGTACACCTGAAGAAATTAAAAATATTAGCACTAATATATATAAAACAATCTGGAGCAAAGAATTTGAGGAAATTAAAAAAGGTATGTACTATAAAGAAATCCAATGTACAATACCATCAAGACCATGGTTTGCAATGACAACTCTTCCAAAATACGCAGTGAGACAAATATGCCAGTTAAGATTTAACCATGCATTGATTCCAACATATCTACATAAAATTCATTTAAGAGACAATCCATATTGTCAATGTGGAGAAATAGGTGATGCTGAACATATGATTTTAAATTGCCCTCTAATACAAATAAAAATAAATATGCTTATAAGTAAATTATACAGTTGTAAAAATATAACACACCCAATAAATTTAACATATATATTATCACAAATTAATAATACAGAATTAATGCAATTATTTATAGAACATATTAAAAATATAAAAATCAAATTATAAACTAACTAACGTAAAGACCGAAATTAAAATCTATTACAATATATAAGTAAAACTGTGCTTTTGCCTGATGTGGTATTCCCACTGATCAGTGGTCATTCCTTATAAAGTATGTAGAATAAGTAGGATAGAAAATGTTGAGTAGATAAGTATAGGAAAATATTATTGTAAAATAAATGAGCAAAATTGGTGAATCGGCGAATGAGCTTTGAAGGCCCCTAGTCATACAACTCCAAAGAAAAAAAAAAAACTTTATTTCAATTTTTTTTCATATTTCTATTCCTTTAAGAGTTGTCTAGCAATGATTTTTATAAGATCTGCGGATGTTATCTTTTCTGCTGAAAAATATTTTTGTTATTAGTAGATCTATTAACATTAAATACATTTTTTACAGTTCTACGTTTTTCCAAAACATTTTCTGTTAATTTTATCACCGTTTAATCACATGATGTCTTTGATTCGAGTTCTCAGTCTATTTTTGATCAGGATTTAAAACAATTTCTCATTTTAGTAATACCTTGATTTACCAACATATTATTTTTATAAAACTTCACCCTGTGAATGATCTCACAATTTTGTTCGCGCGCATGTTAAAAGCAAGTATTTTTAGCGTAAGAAACTCAAGTGTTGATTGACGCTTATAAAAAGTTTAAAATTCTATCAGGGTTTGAGAATTAGTGGTTTCTGACAGACATGTGTGCCGAAAATACGCTTCCAAGTATGAGTCGAATATGATTAATGTATTTGGTTCTATATACCCGTAGAGAAATTCGGCAAAAGAAAGCTGCAAAACTATTCTTCAAGATGATAGAAAATAAATGAAGTTAAAAGATAAAGTTTGTGTATTATTACAACAAGAAACTACTTTGCAATAAAATTTGATAAAATCGTTTGATTCAAATTTTGTTAGTAAAAACTATGAATCTTGGTGAAAATCTCCGGTCCGTTCCAAAAATATTTCCGTAAGATATTTTTGCTAAATCACTTTTGTAAGACTCCTGCGAACCATTTTCAGGTGAAAGTGTCCTATTTTATTTAAACAATTCCTTTTTCGGCTCGAACAATTTTGTTCATACTTCCGGAATCGTTCTGTAGCAAAAATGTCGCTTAAAATTTATAGCATATAATATAATAAAAAATGTACAGTGGTCTTCAGATAAAAAACTATCCACCTTAAATATCTTTTGAACCACCGATTTGTGGAAAAAACTCAAAAACACGTCAAATAATGCTTGAAGGGGGAGACATTATGCCATACTTAAGCTTGCCGGGAAAGGCAGCCTCTCACCCCCCATATCATTCCCTAATTTTTTTTAAACTACTTTCGACTTTTTTATTTTATATTTGTACTGATTTCAAAAATGTATAACACATAATGCTTAAAGTGATTAGTTTATGAGAAAAATAAATACAAAAGCAAGAAAACTGGATTAAAACTAATTATTTTTTTAACAATAACTGTTGTACAGGTAACAAGAGAGAGGAGAGAATCAGTGCTAACACCAAACTTAAAATGGAAGGAAGAAGACAAATGCTAAAAGGTAAGAATATAGAACAACAAAGCATAAATAAAATCAACAAAGAGGTCTTTGGCTTAAAGAGATTAGAAAATATATAAGTACATATAAAACTACGAAAAAGATTTCGACACTATAGAACACACGCAATGCAATGCAAAATTGTAGAATAGACAGCAGATATATTAACTTAATAAAAGAAACTATGAACCAAGCTACAGCAACATACTACCTAAATGAAAATGAATACACGAACCCTGTACCATTAAACAGGGGAGTCAAACAGGGAGACACTCTATCACTATCACCCAAACTGTTCACCTTAGTTTTGGAGGACGTTGTTAAAAATCTAAGTTGGAAATATAAGGGAATAAATATCAATGGTCGCTACCTCAGTAATCTACGATTTGCGGATGACATAATCCTGATAGCTACTGACCTACAAGAACTGCAAACCATACTTTCAGAACTACACAAAGAATCTTCTAAAATAGGACTGAAAATGAATTTAAACAAAACAAAAGCCATGCACTGCGAAGAAACGATGACAATAATAAACAACAAAGTTATAGAAAAAGTTGAAGAATATATATACTTATAACAAAAAATAATACTAAATAGGGAAATTCAAACGGAAGAAAATAAAAAGAAGAAGAAAGTTAGCATGGGCAGCATTCGGCAAACTGAACTATATACTCAGAAATCAGCAAATTCAACCATATCTTAAGTATAAATGTTTTGATGCCTGCATTATTCTGATATTAATATATGGGGCACAAACATGGACAATCACAAAAAAGAATATGAACATACTCAGAGTCACTCAACACGCGATGGAAAGAGCAATGCTTGGCATATCACTTAGGGACAGGAAAACAAACACATGGATAAGACAGAAAACCAAAGTCACCGATGTGGTACAAAAATCACTAAAATTGAAATGGGAATACGCTGGACATGTAGCTAGGGGCGATCTTAACAACTGGCACAGAACAATTCTAACCTGGAGACCATACGAACACAAAAGACCCAGAGGCAGACCTCCTATGAGATGGACAGATGATCTGAAACGAACTGCCGGGAAAAATTGGCTACAAGTAGCGTACAACAAAAAACAA
This sequence comes from Diabrotica virgifera virgifera, assembly GCF_917563875.1. Lineage (NCBI taxonomy): Eukaryota > Metazoa > Arthropoda > Insecta > Coleoptera > Chrysomelidae > Diabrotica > Diabrotica virgifera. Next base: position 208,442,269 of record NC_065446.1, on the reverse strand, counting down.
TGGAAAGCAAGGCTTGAACAGGCTTATGTTCAGATGTGGACGTGAATGGCTAAACGAAGAAGAGAAAGGGCATATAAAAATGATAAAATCTCGCAGACATTCGAGCACAAGAGCATGAAGATATTGAGAATGAAATTGACGAACAGCAGGACAGAAATTATCAGACTTAAGGGAATGAATGGCCACCTGACATATAACACAGAGAAAATAATAGACATAGTAGAAGATTTTTATAAAACACTATATTATACAAATAAATTGGATTTAAACCCGACAGAAGATACAGAACAAACATTATGAATCAAGATTCTGAAGATATTGACAATATATCAACGGCTAAAATCTATCATGCTTTAAAGAAAATGAAAAATAACAAAGCTCCAGGAGAGGACAGAGTAGTGGCAGACGTGCTAAAAATCGGAGGTTCTGCTCTCATCAGGGCAATCAAACATCTCTTCAATATATGCTTAGAAAACCAAGGCATACCAGCTGAATAATGGAATATTAATTCTATAGCGCTCCTCATACATAAGAAAGGAGATCAAACAGACCTTGACCACTATAGACCAATCAGTCTTCTAAACCACCTGTGTAAATTATATTATTTGCTCGAATAATCCCTGCCAGAATTGAGAACAAACTAAAACCATGCCAACCAAGAGAACAGGCAGGTTTCCGCCCTGGGTATGGTACAAATGACCATCTAACTTGTCTAAAGGCCCTAATGTAAAAAAACTATAGAGTACAATGATTCTGCCGTGCTTAGCCAAACAAAACGCCGTATCTACAGAGACATCACATTTGAGTAAAATCAATTTTTGTTTAAGAATTTGTATACATTTACACAGGATACGGCAGAAGATGCGGTGTGTTTAAGGTGATACAGTAGCGATCAACAGATAGCCAAAACGCGTTCCAAGATTGCGGCTGTAATTTTGAATATTTTTTCGAGATATTTGGCACACGTATTCGTAATATAATAAACAATGGCGGTACAGAGCCCAATTTGAAAAATATATTAATATGTGGAAATTACTCTGTAATTAAATACAATATTAAAAAAACGAGCCTGTACCGCCATTAAGAAGAACAAAAGAATACACTTTCTTCAAATAAACTTTTTTATCCGATGCCTAGATTTTGTGTCATTTTGGAACTACTAATGAAATAAAAAAATTTAGTAGTTCCAAAATGACACAAAATCTAGGCATCGGATAAAAAAGTTTATTTGAAGAAAGTTTATTTTTTTGTTCTTCTTAATGGCGGTACAGGCTCGTTTTTTTAATATTGTATTTAATTACAGAGTAATTTCCACATATTAATATATTTTTCAAATTGGGCTCTGTACCGCCATTCTTTATTATATTACGAATACGTGTGCCAAATATCTCGAAAAAATATTCAAAATTACAGCCGTAATCTTGGAACGCGTTTTCGCTACCTGTTGATCGCTACTGTTTCCTCTTAATGTGTTTTGGCTTAACTTACGTCATTTTTAGAAGCTTTGAGAGATTGTAGAATCGACTACCCATATACGAACAATATTCAACATATACAGTGTGGAAGCACTTATGGAATACAATTATTTGTGTCCTTGTTTTAAAGAATTATACAAAACGCCGAGATCGGTCGATTTTTATATACAGAGTCCAAAGAAAACAGTCCACCTCGATATTTGGCGGTATTTATTAGATTTTCAGGAAATGACGAAACAGGTCGATATTTGATCTAAGGGAGACATATTTTTACGGTACATACATCAGTCATTCGTCAACCCCCTCCCTTCTACTCCCTCCACTCCTTATTTTTAAATAGGGAATAGGGTTCGTGTGCTAGTTATTCAATTCTCTATTTAGTAGTATTAACACTGACATAATTATTTATACAGGGTAGAAAAATTATTTTGCATTAAATTATTTGACACGAAAAGAAGAATGTATGTAATTTATTTAACTCAAAATACATTTTACTGATAACAGAAAACAGAAAAAAATGTTCAATACTTGTTCAATATTTTTCAAAGATCTATCGAATAATACCAAACACGACTTCCCACGGAGAGGAGTGGGGGGTAAATTTAAAATTTTAAACACGAACCCCGCGATATTTCGCGAAATGAACATCAGATCGAAAAACTGAAAAATACACGTATTCAATATTTTTGAAAAGGCTATCGAATAGCACCAAACACTACCCCCCACGAAGTTAGGGTGGGAGGTAACTTTAAAATCTTAAATAGGTGCCCCCAATTTTTATTGCAGATTTGTATTCTTTATGTAAAAATAACTAACTTTTATTCGAGACATTTTTTGGAATTATGGATAGATGGCGCTATACATCTATTCCATTCCGGAATCGGAAAACTCGATTGTTGAAAATGGAAAATTAAATTAAAAAATGGAAAGTTTCCATTAAAATGGAAAATTTTACTTTTTTTAGTTTTGGTACCTACTCTTCACAACCCAATTGGTCCACATAACGCTCGAGTAACTGCAAATTTAGCATACTTTCCTCCCCTACTATTATCTATACAAAAATGTTTGATATTATAAATATGTATAAAAATTTAGCTTTATTCAAACAAATAAATCTTTATTGATTTTTAAGGAAGTAGTCGCAAAATCTTATTCCAATGCTATTTAGATACATTTATTATTTTCAAATCCAGAGAAAACTAATAAGTATTTTTGAAAAATTTAAACGCAGAATGAAAGATTACATCATTGCCGAGGGCCTAAAGTACTTAAAAACTTCTACAATGTTTATTTTAATAAGTTACAGGAGGTGAAAAAAAGAGAAAGTTTAGTGTGATTTTTAATTTTAAATATTTCACTCAAAAGAGAATTTGTCTTTATTCTAAGGGACTTTTGACCCTCGGTAATATTTTAATCTTTAATTTTGCGTTTAAATTTTTCAAAACTATTTCTTAGTTTTCTCAGGATTTGAAAAAAGTGAATCCATTAAATAGCATTTGAGCAAGATTTTCCTTATTCTTCGTAAAAACATAAGTTTACTATTTTATTCACCAGAAACTAAAATCTATTGTTATTTCCTCTTTAAAAAACCTCCAGTGTCTAAGGTTCCCTCCAAGTCTTTCTCATTTAAATTCCTTCTAATAATCGACAGCACCGAAATTGGAACTCCATCCGTGTCTGGCGGGCCGGGAAAGCCAGCAAAATTGCATAGGGAACGGAAAATTAGTGAGTGCCGCACGAGTGAATTGCCTACAAGACAGAAATCATTAATCTGGTGACGAACTCTAATATTCCTTATTGCGAGAATTTCTGCTCCATAGTCCCATGGTGGCAGTGCTCTCGCTGCATGCCTTTCCTCCTCTTTCATATATTCTCTTCGTTTACTGACATAGTTGTCACATTTAAGCACGGCTTCTTACGTGCTGAATTAAAAAAATAGTTCAATTGAAACTGTGTCTACTTAACGCTGTTCAAAATAATTGAGATGGAAGCTAAGATGAGTTAAATTTATAAGCGACACAGAGGCTCTAACAACAGTAGAAAATAAAAAAAATTATTAACCATTTTTCTTCAGTTCAAAAAATCAGTTTGCATAATATAATACGTACTATAATATTTTAAAACTAAATTATTATAACAGAGCAGTGTTCAATTTTTCACTTGCATAAAATATTATTATATTAGGTATTTACCATATTAAACCCATAACTACAATCATTAATAGTACATTCTTTCACGGTTTTTGCGGTGAATTTTAAAGAACCGCTTGGATTGAGATGAAATTTGGCATACGGATAGCTAACATGTCAAACAAAAAAAAAGTAATATTGTGCCCATGTGTGCTTTTGCCCTGGGGGTGACTTTTACCCCTCTTTTGGGTGAAAAATATATGTCAAAAATAAGTCCGGAAATAAATAAACTGGCTAATTTTAAATAACTTTTATTCTATAGAGTTTTTCGCCAAGTCAACACTTTTCGAGTTATTTGCGAGGAAATATGTTCATTTTTCAACAAAATAACCACGTTTTTAGAAGGTTTTTCGCAAATAACTCAAAAAGTAAATATTTTGTCCAAAAAAACGTTCTTAGAAAAAATATAGCCCGTGAAAAAATAAATGTGAAAAAATAAAAAAATATGGTGTACGCTTGAGGTCTCTGGACCTCGTAGAACCAGAGTTCTACGAGCTGCCAATGCAAAATAGGTTCATATTCGCCAAATTTCAAATTTGGCTATTCGGCTATTTCAACGTGAAATATCTAAAAAATTAAGCACTTTTTGGGGAAAACCGATTATAACTTTTTTAAAGTGTTTAAAAATAGCTTTATTTCTGTTTTTATAAAAAGTTTCTAGCATCAAATTTCAGCAAGTTAAACTCAAAATAAATTTGCTCCCTTTTGCTAAGACTCAAAGTGCTTATTTTGGAACAAATTGGTTTTAAAGTAAAATTTTAAAAATTTTTAATTTTGAAAAATATGCTTTTTTTCAAAATAACTTAAAAATTGTAAAGAGATACCAAAAATCTTAAGAAACAAAAAAGTCAGTATTACTTTTCTGAATATCTTGTATTTTTTGTTTTTGTGTAAGATAAAAATTGATTAGGATTTGGTGTTTCTAAATTTGCATACACTTGTGATCAGTGACTCGTTTAAGCCCTTTTAACTACAGCTCTTGCAAAAATAAGGGCTTTGAATACATGAAACTTACAGATTATATGAAAAATACATACACGAGTACAGAAACTTGTGAAGTGGTAACGATTAAGTTTATCTGAGATACTAATTAGGAGGTGATTTTCCCGATTTTTTACCAAAAAAAAAGGGAATAACTTTATTTTGAGCGTAACTTGTTTACTTTTAATGCTAGAAATTTTTTTTATAAAACAAAATTGAAACCTTTTTTAAATACTCTAAATAATTTTTAATGAGTTTTCGCCAAAAAGTGCTTCATTTTTTGGTTATTTCACGTTAAAATATTCCATTTGGAATTGAACGAATATAAACCTATTTTTCATTACCTATAACTCTGCTTTTACCAGGTATAGAGACCTAAAATATACAAATTTTTTTAAATTTTTTGCGGGCTATATTTTTCCTAACAATGTTTTTTTCGACAAACTACTTACTCTTTGAGTTATTTGCGAAAAACCGTCTAAAAGCGCGGTTATTTTGTTGAAAAATGAACATATTCACTAGCAAATAACACAAAAAGTATTGACTTAATAAAAAAACTCTATAAAACAAAATTTACTTAACATTAGTCAATGTATCCATTTCCGGACTTAATTTGGACGTATAACTTTTCACCCTTCAGAAGGGGTGAAAGCCACCCCATGGCAAAAGCACACATCGGCAAAATATCACTTTTTTTTCTTTGACTTGTTAGCTATGTGTATGCCAAATTTCATGTCATTCCAAGCGGTTCTTTAAAATTTAGAGGTTTTGCGATATTTTACCGTTAAAGAACGTACTATAATTTTAAACAAAATCAATGAGAAAATCCCAATAACTGGCTGTATACCATAATTAAAAATCATACCAACGTAAAAACTTGGTTTGTACAATGGTATAAGAAGTTTATTAAAAAACTATTAAAAAGATCCAAAAGGATTCGCAAAACGATTTAGATCTATACTGCGTTCCACGGTCACCTTTCAGTACAGACTCTTATGAAGAACAATGTTGCCAAGAGATATTAATATTTATATTAAATAAATTATAAAGTATTTTTATACCTCACTTAGTCTATTAAATTTGTCAGTATGTATGAGAAATCTTGTAAGCTGTCAAAGCAAATGGAGTTTAGCTCTGTGGTAGCGCGTTCGACCGGAGATCAAGAGGTCCCTGGTTCGAATCCGTGTGTTATCTAACTTTTTTTTTATTTTTAGTATTGTATTAATAAAAATTTTTGGAAAGCATTAAGTAAAAATTAGTTTAATCTTTAAATACAAATAACCTGTTGAAAGTATATTTATTTCGTTGAAATCATATAATAGAAGTATAAATTCTTACGTGCGTACAAAGTACACGTGTTAAAAAGTACATTTTTAAGGCATTCATGTGAATTTCAGAATTTGCTTCGCTCATTCTGCAAACTTTCACATGCGTGCCTTAAAATTGTACTTTTAACACATATCATAAATAACTATTAAATCATATTAATCACAGGCTTATTATAATTAGTATTCAAATGATATATCTTTAATATCGTATAATATTCGTATATATATCTTATATCGTATATATATCTTTAATATCGTATAAATATTTTTCATAGTACCCGTCTATGAATTATTTAAAAATAATAAAACCCACAGATTTTCAAATCAAGATGTTTTGGAGTTCTGGAATATTCTATGTAGACGGACTTTCAGTTCGTCTGCTTAAAACCGGCAACATTGAGCTGCAAGGTTCCATCAGTTTTATATTGGGATATGCTGCCCACACTGCAAAGTGACTGCTGAACGCAGAATAGGTACATCAGATCATTTTCAGTGCGTTCTGCTTAGTAGATGAAACTAGCAACCTTATAAAATTGGTAACATCGAGAAATATGTGATTTACATGTTAATAATATGATAATTGTAGCGACTCCAAGTCGATGTTAAAAGATTATATTTGTTAAGAGTGCTCAAAGGGCAACATGGTTCCCTGTTCGATAAGAACATATGTGGTTCTTGTCAGTTCAATGGAACATGTGGACACAATTGGTCTGTGTCGATTGAACTGGTAAGAACCACACGTTCTTATTGAGCAGGGAACCATGTTGCCCTTTGAGAACTCTTAACAAATATAATCTTTTAAGATCGACTTGGAGTCGCTACAATTATCACATTATTAACATGTAAATCATATTTTTCGATGTTACCAATTTTATAAGGATGCTAGTTTCATCTACTAAGCAGAACGCACTGAAGATGATCTGATCAAGATCGAAAACGTTTTGCGAATTCTTTTGGATGACTTTTTAATAGTTTTTAAACAAGCTTTTTATACCATTGTACAAACCAAGTTTTTACTTCTGTATGACTGTTAATTTTAAAGTGTTTCTTAATCCAACCCTTACTAATATCCTACTACTGACTCAACTTCACTTCCTACCTATGTACAGACATTCTTAGACATTGAAAAGCGAAAGACACTCTCGTAACTGTTAACCGGCAAAGGCAACAGAATTGCAAATATATCGCTCTTGTGTTACCGTTTTTCTTCTGTAGGTACCGTCTCCTCTAAGGAGGTTTCTCATCATCACAGCTATTTTCACTTTTGAGATTGCAACTCTGAACAAGTCTACGGAACTGCAATTCTAACACTTTCTCAGACTGTTGAGCCAGGAGGTGCATCTTCTTCCAATATTTTGTTTCCCTGAATTTTTCCAGGCATTATGATTTGCAGCAACACATATCTATCACCCTCTCATAACGTGGCCGAGATATTGTAACTTTCTTATCCTAATCGTATTCATGACTTGATTTTCCTTTTTCATCTTTCTGAGGACCTCAAGATTTGTTATTCGGTCTACCAAACTTATTTTAAATATTCTTCCGTAGGTCCACATCTCCAATGCTTCAAGTCGATCGCTTATTGTGTGTAACCCGCCGAAGGATAAAGACTCTCTCTTGTGTTAGCTTTCGTTGGCAACACATCTCTTCAAGTACGCTAACCTTCTTCTGGGTTCAACTATTAACACGAACCATTTGGTTTCCATTATCGCTCAACAAACGTTTTTTCTCTCTCTCCAATAGTATAAAACGATTATCCCATATAGACACACCCTGAATCTGCTAAAAACAATTAAATCTCGTAAAAGAAGCAGCCGCGTGTGAAACCGGTATGTGTGATGTGATAGAATTGCGAGTGATGAAACAGTGACTTGGGTAATAGCTATTTGTATAACAAGGGCGCAAAGTGCTACTCTTTCTCCCGAGTATGAAGTTTACTGCCCGACGCGTAGCGGAGGGCAGTAATCATTCAAGGAAGGTAAAAGCACTTTACTCACAATCGGTTAGTAATTTATGGATTTCTAACCTTTGAAGTAATCAGGAAGCGACTTATTACTTACTTTACTTTCCCAGCTAGCCGGGAAAGTACTTTCCCGGCTAGCATCTGTCACTTTTCTACCTGCAAATGTCAATGTCATTTTTGATTAAAAGATGGTTTAGAAAGAATAGAATCCACTCAACATTTATTTAATTAAGAAACAACAACAACAATAACAAAAAGAAAACTATTTGGAATTATAAATATTAATAGTTACATTGGAATTATGATTAATATTAACGGTTAAAGTAAGACCGTGTTGCTCAAAATTATGAGTTTCAGAAATAGATGATGACGCCGACGTTTCTGGATTTTCTACATGAGACAACATATTAGCAATTTTTATTTGTCCATGTAATGAATTCTCCACATATCCCTCTGCTACGGTGTTGGATTTCCAACCCCCCAACTTTTTCAACTGTAGGATGTCTCCACCTGTATTTGCTAATAATGTTGCTGAGGTACGTCTAAAACAATGTCCTGTAAACCTGTTAGTATTTTCCAACTTTAAATAAGTTGCTATTTTTTTGGGAAAACTTCCTATAGCATTATGCCCAAAAGGCTGTCGTGTAATTTTACCAAATCTTATTTGTAAAAAAAAATCTATCAGAGTCAATGTTATTACGAAGGTCACAGTATTGCTTTATTATTTTTATCCATTCCGATTTTGTAATTACAAATGTACGGGAAGAGTAGGTTTTTGTGACAGGAATCGCTATTATAATTTTTTCTAAAATATCCAGGTCACTTATTTTCATTTTTAAAAGTTCATCGCACCTACAGGCTCCGGAAATGCCAATAATTAAAGCAACCTAAAAAAAATTAATATAACATATATTTAATATACCCTATTCCACGAACATACGCCTGTTTTGGATTACTTTGACAACGAATATTTTACTGTGCAAAATAAGAAGAACGAAAGTAAATTGCAAATTACATTGTTGTTTATTGGAATAATTATTAGCTCCATTTACTTTCGTACTTCTTACGTTGCACAGTAAAATATTCGTTGTCGAAGTAATCCAAAACAGGCGTATGTTCGTGGAATGGCCCATATGCACTAAATAAATTAAAATTACCTTTTGAGGAAGATATTCTATCGGGGCATTGTTTAAAAATGTATCGATGTCTGCTTAAAAAAAAACACTTGACTTTTTAGCTTAATATCCCACATTCTGCCTTTTCAAAAATGCCCGCAATTTTGCGTATTTACTAATATCAACATTATGCCTAAAGTTTAATACTGCTCGCAACATCGAATATCTTGACCATAATGTGGAGGCTTTACTTTGTTTGCTCATTTCACAAAAATACGCAAGAAGTACCGTCTCAGAGGTATGCTGCACACGTTTGGCCACGCACCATTTGTATAGTTCATAGGTGTTTTCATACCTCTCCCTGCTTTTTTCAGGAATTATTCCTTCAGTAGCTCTCTCTGCAGCTACCCGCAGTTCTGGTGGCGTACATTCAAATTCACTATCAGACATTTTTGTAAAATAAACAAATTTGATTATATGTACAACTAATGGCGTCGTGTATCGCCTAAATGTCAGATTCAACAAACTTGTTTTGTTACCTAGCAACGATCTCACAGGTTACTTAAAATAATTCATCTTATCACATAATGAAAATGGATACAGATATTTGAAACGAAATTATAATTGGTAGATGGTGAGTATTAGAAATCCACAAACTACTAACCGATTGTGAGTAAAATAGTATACAAACCTCGCGGGAACTCATTCTAGCCTCGCGTCTGTAGTTTACCTCGGTGCTTCGCACCTCGGTAAACTACCTTGCCGCTCGGCTGAAATAGAGTACTTTCCTGCTAGGTATGTAATATACTATTACTCCCATGTTATACATATGGTTTTTCCACCTTCCTCAATTTTTTTAATTTTTACATAATTTATTTATGTAACTAACCAACAAAATTTATTAGAACTAAAACTAACAAGTAGGTACAATATAACTGTCAACTGTCAACTGTCAAATTTAAGTCAAATTATTAATGTAAACATTGTTAAACCAAAATAACAATTTACTGTTTGTTACCGTTCTGTAAAATACAGTGTGTTTTATAAATAAACGTTAATATGTATAGATACTTACGTAATAGAAAATAGATATTGTACAGGGCGTCAAAACTTTTATTTTTCCACCCTAGGGAGGAAAAGTACAACTTTGCTTCCTACAATCAGGTCCGGAAAAGTATACTTTCGGTAGAGGTAGGTGGAAAATTTTTTTATAAACTTATAATAATATTGTCTGTATCGTCATTTTCCCTCTCAAAATTCCACTTGAACCAGCAACCAAAAAACATACAGTCCGCACAACTGAAATTATATTATTAATTTCATATAGTGCACAGACTTTAAAGGTGCCGATGGCCACCTTTAAAGACCTGCGCATAGACCTGCGTCTATACGCAGTATTATAATCACTGTATGAGAGAGAATGTATTCTTCTTCTTCTTCCTCCTTGTATGTAGGCTTTTTCTATAAAATCTGTAAAATCTTCTGCATAAAAAATGTTGGTATAAAAAACTCTTATTAAAAAAGTTCTTATTTATAAAAGTGTAAATATTAGTTTTTATTTCAACTTCAGTATTAATTATATTCAAGTTAAATCTTAACTAAACTAACTAAACAGTAAGTATTTGCTTAATACAGCCTTAATATAGTTCCTGCATTTAGGTCCGTTTTTTTAGTTTTTAAAGGTGTGGAATTGTACAATATTTATAATATTCTTTAGGTATAATTTGTTTGTATCTAAAATCAAAAACTAAGAAACCTAAGGATAAAAAATATAAGGTTAAAATTAGGTAAGTAATAATAATTTTCAAAATTTCAATAAATGTCAATAAACTTGGCAACCCAGCTCCATTCCGTCTGACACTCCTTTTGAATCCAATTTGGTTTAGTATGCATCACGAGTGAACTGCATCAACCCCCGATGGACAATTTCCTAATTAATGTTTTAGAATTCATACCGCGAATGTAGTTCACTGTATCATATTAGCCGGGTGTTCTATATACTATCTGCCTCAATAATGCTTTTGTTACTAACGTTTCAACTTCCAGTTAAACTTTCACTTTGCTGTAAGTTAGAACGTTGTCTTGTTCATTGAAATTTCTCGATTTGATACATGTTCGGTGTTGTGTAGTTCTAGAAATTGTTTAACCCGTAATGGCAGACGTGGAAAAATTGTTAAGTCGTTACAGACGTGATACGTACAATTAAAATAGTTCTAAATACTTGGTTTTGTTGTGGTTTATATTATTTATATTTTTGTCCTAGTGATTGAATTTTTATTTAATATAATTAAAAATTGTCCAATATAATTGTCCAATTAAATCGGCATCATATGGGAAACTTTTTTATTCTTAGTTTTATGAAAAAAAGTTATTCTTTATAAAAAGTTGTGCATTGTCTAAAACTTAAAATATAACCATCAGTTATCAATTTTTTTAGCCGTATACGGGGTAGGTATGTCAAAAAATGAATTTTACTCAAGAGGAAAGTAGCTTTCTTTTTCACAATATTGAAAACTGTTATAATGAAAAGTTGTTTGGAATTAAGAACTATATTCTAATATGCAATTTCATCCGTCTAGTTGAAAAAAAAATTGATTTTTTTTAAAGTTATGGATAACCAACATTATTTTCAGTTATTTCAATTATGATAACTCTTTTTTTATTAATTTTACGAAAAAAAGTTATTTTTTGTAAAAAGTTTTACATAGTCAAAAACCTTGAATACAACCATCTAATATCAAATTTGATCAATTTTATACGAGGCATGTCAAAAAAGATGAATGTCGATCAAGAATAAAATACCTTTATAGTTCAGAATATTTCAGTAAAAAGGATGTAATTACATATTGGAACATGGTTTTTAGTTCTAAACAACTTTACACAATCACAATTTTCAACATTGTGAAAAATAGCGTTATTTTATTTAAGTACTCTTAAGCGAATTCATATTTTTTATATACCTCGTATATAATTTAAAAAAATTGATATAACGTGGTTGTATGTTAGGTTTTAGACCATGCAGAACATTTTATAAAGAATAACTGTTTTTCGTAAAATTAATAATAAAAGAGTTGAAATATAATTGAAATAACTGAAAATAATAATGGTTGGAAAAAATTTCAAATTTTTTTTTTCATGAGAAGGATTTGTCTAGGATATAGTTCCTAATTCCAAACAACTTTTCATAATAACAATTTTCAATAATGTGAAAAATAAAGCTACTGTACTCTTTAGTAAAATTCATATTTATTGACATACCTTGTAAAAAATAAATTGATAACGGATGGTTGTATTTTAAGTTTTAGACCATGCACAACTTTTTATAAAGAGTAATTTTTTTTCATAAAACTAAGAATAAAACAGTTTTCTATATGATGCCGACTTAATTGGACACACTAGCAAATCAAAGATTATCAAGTTTTTATGTGATTACAGTGTACATGTGATTTGACATAATATGGAATATACCAGATTATTACCTGTTTAGATTTAAAGAAGAGTTAAATGATATTGAACAGGAAGATGCTACAGAGCAGATGAATTTAAACTAGGATATATTTTCAAAAGAGGAAATAAAAACGTCAATAGAGAAAAATTAAAACGGAAAAACAGCAGGAATCGACAACATACCCGCGGATCTACTAAAAGTTAACGTAGAATGCGTTAGTGGAATATTATATGAGTTGTTTATAGACGTATGGGCCAAAGAACAGATTCCCGTAGATTGAAAGGAAGAGATAATAATTCTGAAATTGCCTAAAAAGGGGAACCTCAAGATATGCAATAATTGAAGGCCAATCAGTCATATTTATTAGCCATTCTCATATCCGCTACCTGGGGAGGCTCACGGCTATACTTTATATTTAAACCAAGAGGAGTAAACTAAAAAGACAGATTCGCACCCAAAAAAGGCACTAGAATATCACCAAACATCTTCTTTTTTCGTTGATCATATCGGCCGTTAACGGTAATCCATAAATATTATATTATACTAATACCTCGCTAAAGAGTCCTAAAAACAACTGTTTTTTATATCAAAAGAGACTAGAAATCTTAAAATTAAAGGAATAACGCAGAAAACACAAAGAATAGACGATATAACTTAATTAACCTATATAATGATAGAAGTGTCAAAATTTCATAAATGTCATTAGTGATCATAAAATAGGTGTTAACTTGCCTGAGGTTGGACCAATTACAAACAAGCTTTACGACGCGGGACATTTGAATTACTCCTCTTGGTTTAAAAACAGACTATAGTACCCCCGAATAAATTAGATTTGAGTATTTGAGTTCTCGCTGAAAAAAAAATACACATTCAATCACCTACTTGAATTAACGTTAGAGGGTTTTTCAAGAAAAAAGTTTAATTTAATTTTTATTAAATTTAATTTTGGTAATGATAATTCGTTTGTAAAAACTTATGGTTTCTGAGTTATTTATGAAAAACCGCTTTAAAACATGCATTTTTTCACTCAAAATTAATATTTTTATAGAAAATAGAAATTTTAAAATGCATATAGATGACCAAAAATATAGAAAACGGAAAGTATTCCACAATATGCAATCACATTACGTTTTTCTTCATCTAGGAAAAGGTACAAGAAATGGTTCTTAGTACTCACAATCTGAGTAAAGATATAAATAAATTAAAGGCAACTTATGTTTTATTTCCATTCAGAGGCAAGGCATACGTGGCAACACAGCATGCACGTGTAAATGTCTGAAATTGAGCTCCGATATTTTGAATCAAATTACTAATTTAATGTTCACAAAAATTGTTACTAAGTCACATTATACCATCATTAGTGTCTAAAGGTTAGGTGGGTATAATTCAGTGTTGGAAAAAACATCATCTAGTATCTACCTACGAACATCTTGGAAAATGGATAAAGCAACCCGTAGCCGAAGCATATCTTTACCCGATGATAGAACGTTGGAAATTCTAATTGAAAAGGTATGCAGCAAAATTGTTAAAGATCTTAATGAAAGGCTTCCTAAAGTTGATGAGACATTGGTTTGCCTAAAAACTACTGTAGATAAAATTGACAGTAGGGTTGTTAGTAATGACAATAGGATTATAAAAAATGAAGCCTATTTGGATGGTATTATGCAGGTTAGACGGAATAATACTCTCAGAATATATGGGTTACCAGAACAGGAACAGGAGAATTTGCCTAGGGTGGTTAAAGAATTAATTAATTCAACAATGAAAGTCGAGAACTTAAGTGAAAATGATATCAATAATGTGTATCGACTGGGTTAGAGAGAACTTGATAATAATAAATAGAGAACGGAATATATGCAACACAACATTACCAAAATATCCGCATACATATGCATTACTTTTACTACAAATATGCAGGAATCTTTTCTAAATTTGTCTAAATATGCAAATGCATATTAAAAATACTCAAAAATAAAACAATATATTAAATATAAACATTTATGTTTAAAAAATTCAACCTACATTTATGTTTAGTACATATTTATTTTTCACATAAAAACAAATGAAATGACACACAAAAACTGATATTATAATTAAATTAAGAATCTAAATTATAGTATGAATTTATAATAAAATATTTTTCAAAATTTTCAACTAGTAACTTTTGCCTTCTATCACTAAAAAGCTGTTTGGACACAGAAAACGTTCGTTCTACATCTACGGATGTTATAGGACAATATTTTAATTTAGGCAGTAAACTAATTTGCCAAGTCGTAAGATCTTCAGAAAAGTTGCCTTCAAAAATACGTACAACTTTCCTCAAACAATCTAAGCCCTTATTTTTTGCTAAAACATTTTTTAATTTATTTCTAATTGTAATCCCTGTATTTCCGGGAATTTTTTGACAATGAGCAGAAAAAGTGTTAACAAGATTAACCGAATCACTTAATTGTAAATTCCTTTGATCTAATGACTTTATTAGATCTGGTAAAAAACTAAAATTAACTTTTATGAACATAAGTTCTTTAGCAATTTGTACGTTACTTAAAAGTTCTTGACTTTCAGTTCAAAATGAAATGTGAAAATGAATGTAACTTACGATTTTGGAACAGGCCTTGCAAAATACTTTGTCTCCACTTAGCTTTAACTCGGGAAAACACTTTATCCAAGCACTTTTTTGAATGGTAGACATATTTAAATTTAATATATACCAATCACTTCAAAAACACTAAATACGATACAACGTTTACTTTAAACAAATGTTGGCCGGAAACTGACAAAATAAATATTAGACCCTTAAAATCAGGTAGGTACCTACGACTTGCTACGCTAATAAAATAATATTTTTCAGGGAACACCCATAATTGTTAAATTCAGGTAGTAATGGGAAAGTCCAGATAGATAATAATGAGCGATAGATAGATAAATAACGAGCTCGATCATATCGAAGTTATAAAATTCCAACTAAGAGAGGAAAATTTTAAACTTTTATATAATTTATTTTTAAAATATGCAAAATAAATCGTGTTCAGCTTAAATATGCAATGTTGTGTTTGTGGTCTGAAAATATGCAATATATGCCTCTATATACACTTTGCATATATTCCGCTCTCTAATAATAAACCAAGAATTGTTTTACTCGAAATGGTATCCTATCTACAGAAGAAAGAAATTTTGTTTTCAAAAAAGCTTTTAAACGGTACCCACATATTTATTAGTGAAAACCTTACGAAGCCGCAATATCAGCTACTGAATGCAGCAAAACAAAAATACGGTAAACAAAGTGCATGGTCCAGGGATGGCAAAATCTTTATTAAGGACGGAGGTATCAAAAATATTACGTCGCATCAAGATCTTTAAATCAGCTACTTAATGGTAAACGTGGCAACGTGAAAAGATGGAGGTTTGGTCATTATCTGCGTAGTATCTAGTATCTAGTACAAACTATTTGGTACCTTCATTTATCTTTCCACTTTTTATGGTAGACATGGTTTTTATTTTAATCTAATTTAGATACTAATATTTAGTTGCTTAATGTATTTGGGAACTCCTCAATTTGTTAATGATTGATCTGTACCTATAATTATTGCTTTCTTTATTTTTAATTATGGTATTATTATATTATGGTTTATATGGAAATAAGTAGTTTTCATGCCTATTATTAATAGGTATTTAATTATATTGTTCTATTTTGCGTTAGAATGGTAACAACTTGTTTTGTATTTATTAAGTTTTTTGTTTAAGTTTTGCGTCCAAGGATATTACATTAAGTATCTATTTTATAAAAGTTGTATAATCAATTATGGAGCTCCAGAGTTTTTAATGAAAATTAGCGCTTATTACCAAAATTCGAGAAATTTAAGGACGAAAACGACAGATTTTTAGCAAAATTTGTTGATAGAATCCTTTGATATTATTGCTTTGATGGAAACCTGGTTAAGTAATGACATCAATGATTCTGAATTGTTTGACGAAAGGTATGTGGTTAATAGAAACCATAGGGACCTTGTAAGGACGCGTAAGGCAAGAGGCGGAGGTGTTCTGATTGCAGTTCATAAAAAATATAAATCTAAACAAATCTTAGTAAATACTGAATTAGAGGTACTATTCGTTGAATTGGATATATTTGGAAATAAATTAATTCTTGGTAACGTATATTTGCCCCCCCCCCCAGTCGAGCAATAACGATTATATAGCTTTTGTTGATCTTTTTTCGTACATAGATAATACAATGAACACATCTATTTTAGTTTTTGGAGACTTTAATTTACCTTGTGTAACCGGTGTTGACTATAAGTTTGAAAACAATTCTTCTCTCAAATATTTGTCAATTTATGAATTAATTAGTATGTATAACTTTCGGTTTTCAATAACATTGTGAATGAGGATGTGCGAACTTTAGATCTAATTTTGAGTAATATTGATATTTTAGTTGGTAAAACTAACTATCCATTTACAAATGAGGATAAGAAACATCCAGTTTTGAGTATAGAATTTAACATGATAAAGACAGGAACAATCAATCATTATGAGATAAATATTCTAACTAACCAATTTAATTTTAAAAAAGCCAATTTTCCTATGTTGTGTGATTTATTGAGGAACTGTAACTGGGATAATTTAGGATGTATACAAGATATTGACATTGCATTGGACTACTTTTATCATAAAATTTATGAAATATTTGAGGTGTGTGTATCTAGATTTCGAACTAAGAGTAGAATAAACAAATTTCCTGTGTGGTTTACTCCAGACATTATTCGTTTGCAAAGGAAGAAAGAGTTTCATAGGGGTATGCAAAATGTAGCGGTTTATCATGTAACTGAATATAAAAGACTGCGAGCACTTTTAAAAAACAGGATCAGGGAAGCGCATGAGTCATATATACATAATGCGGAAAACAGTATCAATACTAGCTCTAACTTATTTTGGAATTTGGTAAATATAAACAAGAAAGCGAGTATTGACACTGAATATACATATAATTAATGGAAACAATGAAATAATTTCTGACAGTAAAACAATTTCCCAAGAGTTTGCTGATTATTTTAAGTCTATATAAATATGACCATAAATCTTCTACATACGATTTAAATTTTTTTAATTCTAGTCACAATAATTCTACTTAGCTCAGTTTCACTAAAGTTACAGTGCGTGATATATATAACGCACTTTCACAATTAAAACCAAAGTTTTCTTCGGGACCTGATGGTATTCCGGGGTATATATTTAAAGCATGTCGCGACTACCTTACATATCCTCTAATAATTATCTTCCAAAAAATAGTAGATAATAATTATTTTCCGAAATTGTTTAAAATGACTAAGGTAACTCCTATCCATAAAAAAGGTTCACGGAATGATTGCAAAAATTATAGAGCTATTGCAATTTTGAATTGTATAGCAAAAATTTTTTAACACATCTTACATGAAAAAATGTATGCACATGTACAGAAAATGATATGCCCACAACAATATGGATTTTGTAAAAATAAATCTATTGAAGCTAATTTATTATTATTTACTAATTATATTAATGATGTCATAGTCAACAAGAACCAGGTAGACGTGGTATACACTGATTTCGCCAAAGCCTTCGATAAGGTCAACCATGATATTCTATTAGAAAAATTATTGTACTTTGGGCTAAACAATTCATTGCTAGAACTTTTTGTAACATACTTGACAGACAGATGGCAATTTGTATCATATAAAGGAGATAAATCGGAGGTTTTCCTGGTGGAATCAGGTATACCACAAGGTTCAAATTTAGGACCGCTATTATTTTTACTGTTTGTGAATGAATTACCTTCTTTAATTACATCTCGGTGCCTTTTATATGCGGATGATTTAAAAATATTTAGAGAAATTAAAGATTTGAATGATTATTTTCAATTACAGTACGATTAAAACGAGATTTATGATTGGTCAATACGTAATAAACTGTATTTTAATTTGAACAAATGTACGATCATGACATATAGTCGTCAAGCAAATCCTAGTTATTTTATGTACAATATGGGAAATAATAACTTACATAGGGTCAATGAAGTGACGGATCTTGGTATTACGTTTGTAAATAATTTAAGTTTCAACTTACATGTGGAAAATATTATCTCTCAGTCATACAAAATGATGGGACTTATTAAACGTGTAACATATAAATTTATTTCATAATATCGACTTAATTAATCGGCTCTTTAATTAATTTGTTAGAAGCAAATTAGAATTTGGAAGTATTGTCGGAGTACCTTATTAAATAGTGGCCACATGCGGAAAATTGAATCAATTCAAAACAAGTTTATTAAATATTTATTTTACAAAAAGCCTAAAATATCGCCAGAATATGATTCGTAGCAACCATTAAGAAAAGAATTTAATATAAAAAAAATTAGAGCAAAGAAGAGTTCAACGTTGTTTAATTTCTCTCTATAAACTATGTAATCACTTAATAGACTCGCCTGATCTTTTGGGGCAAATACAATTTTATGTCCCGGATCACAGAACCCGTCCAAGAAACATATTATTTTTTTGTAAATACTTCTAGCCCACTTAATAAAATGTGCCAAATTTACAACGATTTAACAACAACCACTTGTCTGGAATTATTTGGAATAAACTTGCAATTATTTAAACGTCTATTGCATGAATAATATAAAGAGAGTTTTTTTTATTATTTTTAACGTTTTTAATGGTAAACATCTGTCGTTTTTGTCTCTATTACCTCGAATTATTACATTATATGCATGTTGTACTAAACTGTTGTCATTGTAGATACGGATACATGTAAGTAGGGAAACCTGTTTGTATCTGTTATTAATAAATAAATAATCTGCAGACGGCCGCAGTTTCTGATATAACCTTCATCAGTACAGATGCTCGCCCGCCTCAAATATATAAATTAATTAATATTTTTATCTTTAACAACGCAAACGTATTGATTTATTTTGATAACTTGATACAACAAATTTTGCTTAGAATTTGCCATTCTATTGATTCATGGGGTTATTTCTAATAAAATATTTTTTACCCCGACAAGCGTTGGCATTCACTCCAGGGTAAAAGTGCACGTTGGCACCATGTCACTTTTGTTCCTTGAGGTATCCTCTAGCCACTCACCAATTTTCATAAAAATCGATGGAGGTTCACCCAAATCGGAGGTAATAGTTGATTTTTATCTTCATATACGGTACTAATATAATCTTATCTTGCTATTTTTTCACTTCGGCTGTACTGTCCAGAATACAGTTTAAAAATTAGACTTAAACACACTATATTATTATTAGAGCTCGGGAAATACGCACTTAAAAAACCCTAAAATAAGCATGCAAATATGCACAAAAAACAGTTGAAATATGCACTTGACCCGGGAGTAGTCGCGCTCACTTCTGTAACGTCGATAGTCGCGTGTGAGATTCTATCTCAAAATACGAATTTAAGACAAATTTTTATTTTGTACTATTTTTATCTACTTTTTATATTGAAAATATATATTTCTAAAAATTTTATTAAAAAAACCTGTGTTAACGACCACCTGCCAACATCGGCCACCTGTCCTAACGGCCAGTTTAAAAATTTCCCAAACCAATTATATGTAGACTACAAAAAATGGTAATACCGTCCACCTTTCTATATCGGCCAACAGTTTTAGATTCTATCTAACGGCGCGACTACTCGCGGGTTAAAGCTAATTGGCTTTCCCCAAAGCCATAAATTCCACAAAAAGAAGAAGAAGAAAAAAATATTCCTACGCATTACTACACCCTTCCTCGAGTCACTTACGAAATTTTTTCAAAATTGCAAAAATTTTCATCAAGTTATCGCGAAAAATGATAAAAATTGAGATTCTATCTCACCGCGCGACTACTTTCGGGTTAAATACGCTTTTATGCATTTAATGCATATAAATAAAAAAACGCGGTAATGCTTGTTTTGAAGGTATTTAATTATTTATTTGATGCCAATGGACTGTCGAGGTATTTCCTAAAAAGATATTTATTTTATGCTAAAGTCATAGAAAATATTTATTGAAATTTCTATAACCTACATCATTATATTCATTTTGGGTCCCGGTGAATTCGTAACTATTTTAATCCCCCATCCTAATTACAGGCCAATTGGTAACTCTGGCCCTCAGGTAATTTTTCGGTAACCAATCAACTACCGGTGAGTTCGTAACTAAATAAAGGTATAATCTTTTAGACTTGAAATAAACATATGGAAAATCACTTTGCTTTTAAATTGTCAGATGGATTTAAACAATTTATCATTGCTAAACATCTAAATATTGAATTTACAATTACTTGATAAAAACCAAGCTCGTGTAGAGCTATCATCATCATCAGCCTCTCTCAATCCACTGCTGGACATAGGCCTCTCCTGTTTGTCTCCAAAGTGTTCTATCTTGTGCTTTTTGTATCCAGTTTTTTGTTGTCTTTCGTAAGTCGTCTTGCCATCGTATTGGTGGTCTTCTTCTGCTACGTTTATCGGCTCTTGGTCTCCATTCAACTACTTTGCGAGTCCATCTTCCGTCCTTCATTCTGGCAACGTGTCAGCCCATTTCCATTTTAAATTACAGCTTCTTTCAAAGACGTCTATGACTTTGGTCTTAGCTCGTAGATTTTCTTTTCTAATCCTGTCTCGCAGAGTGGCCCCTATCATTGATCGCTCCATTCTTCTCTGCGCTACTCTTAGTATGTGTGCGTTTTTCTTTGTGAGCGATATCGTGTAGAGTTATACTTGATGGAAATAATATTTATAACACGTGTTAATGAAACACTATAATATTGTTTCAATTATTTTATTAAAATATTTCAATCTTTGCTACTTTTTATGGGAAAATAATATAATACAAATATGTTTTTAAGCAAACCAAGAAACATTCGGTTTAGATTTAAGGTATTAGATTTAATCAATGGTTTCGAATTCACCTGAAGAAAGTTTCGAGATGGCAGGTCAGGTAATAGAAAAGTTACGAATTGGCCGGTGTACATTTTGATTTAAAAATTTTTGTCATTAAAAGTTACGAGTTGACGCGTGTCCTTCATTTTTTATTCTTTATATTTATCATCATTCTTTATTATTCATTATTACAATTATTATTAAAACTGTACAATGTTAAACGTTTTTCTAAATTTTCTACAGAAAAACAGTCGTAGGTATATCTGATTGTAATTGTTTAAGCATACACGGAAAAACTTCTTTCTACTTCACATGAAGTTAAAGAAGCAAACTTAAAATATTGTTTAATTAAGGGTTCTACCTATAAAATTAAATTATCTTCACATTTCCCCATCTTAATAATATTTTTTTAATTATTATTATTTGATATCCCTCATTTTTCTTTAACACCGTGCAGATTTTTGATACACGTTGTTGGTTTCACCAAGGTGTTTAATTATTTCATTTAATGAATTGATAATTTCAACACTTTGTTCTAAAGAAATGTTTCGCTTTTCTAATTTAGTAATTGGCTAAGCAATATTTACAAAATTGGTTTGGATATGTGTCAAATTATTTTTTAATAATGATTTTTTTAAAACATCCACACATTTTTCATAGCACCTGAGTTACGTCTACATCGAAACTACAAATTACGTCTCTAATTCCCTTAAAATTACCGATTTTGAAATTTACAGAATTTAACCATGTTCTTCATCTAGTTTTCACAAGTTCAGGTGGTAAAGACACATTAGGTAAACGATCTTTATACACCTATACTCGGAGATATATGTTTTTATATTTGATACAAGGGTATTGACCACTGTAAATTCCATCCTTAGAGTTTGTAGCATCCTGCTACTCTATTTGTAGCAGAGGCGTGCTCTAGACAAGTAACAAATTTGAAAAAAAATTTTTTAAATGTTGTCCACCTTTGGTCATATGGCGCAGCATCACTTAACAATAACAAAATGTTTTCACTAACAAAACGTGACTGCATATTGTAGAGCCCAATCGTCTTCTTTATTCGTTGCCTTATAAATTGTAGAAGGTAGATATTAAGGATATTACCAGAAAGTGGTTCCACGAGAATTTTCAGTAGTAATTGCACAAGAGCTCTAAAATTCTGTATTTTAGAGTTCGAGTGCAATTTGTTGCGATTATTTCATGAATAAAACTGTTCAAAACCAAAATTCTATTGTAATTTATTTATGTAAGTACAAATTAGTACAATTAAACACAAAGTTTTTATAAATATTTGACGATTGAAAGTCATCACTTTTATAATTTTTAAAACATTAATTGTCATTAGTCACTGAATGTATTTTTTCGTAGCAACGAAGGGCATCTAACGTAACATACTTAACGACGGGCAATTATCAAAAATTATCAATTTATTTCAGATTTCTGTAGTGTTCTATTGGTCAGAATCTCCTATGAATGAAATAATCACTTTTATTGTTTAGATCTGAGACTTCTCATTTCTCTTTAAAATGCTTCTATGCAAAAAAATGCAAAACGTCTAAAAATATGCAATTTTAATAAATGCATATGCACTTACAAAATTTATCCAAAATATGCAAATATGTACTTAATATGCATTTTGCATATTTCCCGAGTTCTAATTATTATGTTATGTTAAACCTTTAGTTCAGCCGTTTTCGATAGGGTCGTAGAGCTTTTTTCCCAAATGTACTTTTAATAAATACTTGGTGTTGGCGAGTTTTCCCGTTTTCCTAAAACCGTGCCATTCCGCTTTATGTGTTCAATTTAAACTTGAGTGCAACAACAATAATTGAAGCAAGTTTAAGCGAAGTTTCCAATTGAAACTATGAAGTGAAATGTTAACTTCCCAGATACGCTCAAGTAATGGCACATCGAGTTAATGAAGACAATTTATATTTTGCGTTTTAGTGGTCTTGATAGAGCGGCGGATTGTCGTTATTTATAGGTTATCTGATAGCTAGACGTTTATAACGTTGGATGAGCAAGAGAAACTCAGAGTCAGCAACGCTGGAAAATAATGAGAAACGATTATGCCGCTTCATGGAATTATGATTAACAAAATCGATACCACAACGGAGATAAAGAAACTAGATTGCAGAGAGAAACTTAAGAGTCTCTTATAACTCATCAATGACTACTGAAGTTCCTTAATTTATTTAAAGGTATTTTATACCCGTACGAATAGAAATAAAAGACATAACCGCCGCGTGGTCTAATGAAAATAAAATTAAAGCAATTTGTGTCGTTGCGTTGGTCGATATTTATTAAAATCATATTTTACGGTACAACATTTCTAGGAAAATTTATCTAAATAATGAAATAAAAGAGAGACTGGGTCGTTTCACAGCATCATCAGGTCCCGGTTACAAGTATACTAAAATTATCTGATGGTACTGTTCAAATTAGAATTATTAAAAGAAGGCGGAGACTCCCTATTGAATGCAATACAAGCACTAATAGTGAACATATGGAATAAGAAACAACTACAACAAGACTGAAATACCGAAGTAATTATTCCACTACATAAAAAGGGAGATCAGCTTCAATGTAAAAACTACCGGGCAATAACGCTACTGACTGTGGCATACAAAATACTGTACAATATTGTGTATGGGCGATTGAGACCATATGCGGAACAAAAACTAGTTGGGGGATATCAATGTGGTTTCTGCAGGCAGAAGTCCACAATAGATTAGATCTTCATCTTGAGGCAAATCTTGAAAAAGTCTAGTGAATTTAATATCCACACACATTATCTCTTCATTGATTTTGAGAGTGCCTATGATAGTATCCATCGAGAATTTCTGATCCACACCCTGAAAGAGTTTAATATTCCAACTCAACTCATTGATATAGTAAAAGAAACACAAAGTACAAAGCAAAATTCGAATCCAAAACGCACTAACAGATACAATATATGTTAGAATGGGCCTACGACAGGGAGATGCCCTATCCTGTATTCTATTCAACATCACATTAGAAACAATAATTAGAGAGTCAAAAGTCAACACCAGAGGAATAACAAAAAGTGTACAAATATTGGCATTTGCAGATGATGTTGATATCATAGCTAGAAGCAAAAGAGAAATGATAGAAGCATTTAATGCGATAGAAAGAGCGGCACAAAACAGTGGCCTAAATATTAATGAAATAAAAACCAAATACATGAAGGCCAGCAAATCGACAGGCCAAAGAAACCTACAGAATCTGCCGGTAGCCCGTCAAAATAGCCCCGTCGAAAAAGCTCCGACAAAATAGCCCCGACATAATATCCCGCACACAAAATAGCTCCGACAAAATAGCCTGCAGACAAAATAGCCGCGGAATAATAGATCGCCCACAAAATAGCCCCGACAAAATAGTCCCGATAAAAAAGCTCCCTTCAGAATTCATCATGAAATAATCCCTTAAGAATACATTTCTTCGGAAATAGTAATTATCCTCTGTTCAGATGTTTATCTTAACCACATTAAATAAAAATGGTATTTTCAGTGACTCGAAGCCTGTCTTCGTTTCGATTGAATGCGTTCTGTTTTTCGATTAAATTTAATGTTGGATTTAATATGCCTCTTGGAAGTTTGAACATTTAATTTTAGCGAAAATTTTTTGCTCAATTAGAAATCCAATGAAATCAATTAATTTGTGGTCATCTGATTGAACCAATAAAACCAACATTATACTGAAAACAGATCCCATGGGCTGTTTTCACTCAATCATGTAGCTATGGATACCTACATTTCGTTTCATTTCGATTTTGACATTTCAAATATTCAATATTTCAAAATGTCACGATTTGGTTGTAATACTGATGAGAATATTAATGAAATTATCGAATCAAATATACCAAAGAATACTGTTTACAGTAAAAAATTTGTATGGAAAGCGTTTATGGACTTTTGCAATGATAGAAAATATGAATTAGATGGAAATCGGACGGTGGAAGAATTGTTAATTGCACATTTAAATAAATTGTTTCTGCTCTGTATTTTTTTTTTTCATAACCAGCAAAAAATTTTCTATCCGAATAACCCTCGAACATTGATAATTGCTCAAAAATTTTTTAACAACTTTCTCAAGCTTGTTGCTTACAGGCAACAGAGTTTCCAAGCAACAAGCTTTCGAAATCTGTTATAAAATTTTTTCGAACAATTATCAATGTCCCTGGGTTATTACTACTGAAAATGAATGTTTATTTGTAATATAAACATTTTTTTCCGATTTCTGACAGCAGTAAAATGTATTTTGAATTAAATGAATTACATACATTCTTCTTTTTTTGTCAAATAATTTAAATTAAAAAAAAGTTCTTGGACACCTTGCATAAATAATTATTTAAATGTTTATATTACTGAATAGAGAATTAAATAACTTTTCAAATGAGATAGCACACGTTCCCTATTCTCATTTAAAAAAATCATGAATTACGTCATCACGCCCATATGGATGACGTCACTAGTATGACATATACACCAAAATATCGTAATTTAAAAACAAAAATCGACCTGTTTCAGGATTTTTCTTTAATGTCGCGGGTTTACGAAATAAGGAATTTATTCCTTTCATTTGCAACATACTGTATGTCTGAATTGCCGATATGAATTTGTTGGATTAAATTAAATTATTAAAATAATTTTTTTACTAAGCAACAACATTCTTGTTTAATTTATTAATATTTAGTATTTGGCAACGACGTCCGAAGTGAAAGTCGAAACGTTAATAAAATAATTTTTTAAGTTAAATTTTGGCTTATTTCCCAATTAGAATAGTAATTTAAAATAAATGGTACTCCGTTAAAAGATAAAACTTTTTATTGGGGGTGTTGTCGCCGGGGCTGTTTTAGCCGAAGCTGTCTTGACCGGGGCTTTTTTGCGTGCGATCTATTTTGTCGGGACTATTTTGTAACTGGGCTATTTTGACGGGGCTTTTTTGACGGGACTGTTTTGACCGGGCTATTTTGACGGGTCACGGAATCTGCCAATAGGAGACTATAACATAGAAAGCGTAAAAAATTTTACATATCTAGGTTCACTAGTTACCAAAGATATTAATGTCAGCGAAGAAGTTAAGAGAAGAATACATATTGCTAATAAAACATATAATGGACTAATTAAACATCTAAGATCTAACAAAATATATAAGCCCCTGATAAAACCGGTCCTTATACAGGGTGTTTCATTGGGAAACGGAAATACTTTAATGGTGAAGAGAGGTCACCGAGCCGGTTCTAGATATAGTGCATTTTTTGCCCTACCGACTTTTATAACCGAGTTACAGGGTGTTTCGATTTTGCCCATTTCTTTCCTAAGCCATAACTTTAGAACCACCCTGTATATTTTTTTGATATTTGGTACACATATGTCTCATTCAAAACCCAAACGAAGACGTACTAACCATAAGAAAAATTCAGGTCCGGATTAACAAAAAATTATAAAGTAATTGTGACCTTAAAACAACACCCTGTATATTGAAATTTTGAAACTCTGTTTGCATATTTGAAAAGAGCACAAAAAAGTAAGTTTAATGGTTCGCTTCAATTTTTCAGCCAGACAATTTTATGACTTTAATTTTGAAATTATATTGAATTATTTAAGGACTTTGACATTAAAAAGCAGATATTATTAACTTTTAGTTATAAATTATTAAAGATAATGAATAAATACTCATTTTAAAAATAATCAATACTTATTTACCACATTGGAACGATCCAATTACTAATGACAAGAAAAATCCAGGTCCGGATTAAGAAAAAATACAAAGTAATTGTGACCTTGAACCAATACCCTGTATATTGAAATTTTAAAAATTGGTCCGCGCATTTTAAAAGAGCATGAAAAACTGTGATTAAAGGCTTATTTTAATTTCTTCGCCGTTGATTTAATTACATAAATTTGAAATTATATTGAAATTTTAAAGAACTCTGAGATTAAAAACCAAGTATTGTTAACTTTTAATAATAATTTAATGTTAATGAATCAATACTTATTTTAAAAATACTTAATACTTATTTACTACGCTGGCTTCATATATTCTCTGGATTTGTAGCTATATGCACATCATTAAAAATTAGAATTACGAGAATTGGGATATTTTAATGATTTAGTAAAGAATTAAAAAACTGCTATATCTAATAAAACAAAAATTCGTTACAATTCAACAATTTAACATAAATTAAAAATATTTGAACTATAACAGTTGCTCAAAATGTCCGCCATTTTGCTCGATGCATTTCCTTGCTCGTTTTAAAATATTTCGAATCGATTTTCTAAGTACATTGGGATTGTTCTTCATTTTTGCTGGCAGCTTCTTGTGACCTTGACAGAATTAATCAATATGATTTCAAAATTGCCGTAATTAAATTATCTACACAAAAATTTGACATGCACCTTTTAACGCAGTTTTTTATGCTCTTTTAAAATACACAAACAAATTTTCAAAATTTCAATATACAGGGTGCTGTTTCAAGGTCACAATTACTTTATATTTTTTGCCTAATTCAGACCTGGATTTTCTTGTCATTAGTAATTGGGTCGTTCCAATGTGGTAAATAAGTGTTGATTATTTTTAAAATGAGTATTTATTCATTAACTTTAATAATTTATAACTAAAAGTTAATAATATCTGCTTTTTAATGTCAAAGTTCTTAAAAAATTCAATATAATTTCAATATGAAAGTCACAAAATTGTCTGGCCGAAAAATTGAAGCGAACCATTAAACTTTCTTTTTTGTGCTTTATCCAAATATGCAAACAGATTTTCAAAATTTCAGTATACAGGGTGTTGTTTTAAGGTTACAATTACTTTATAATTTTTTGTTAATCCGGACCTGGATTTTTCTTATGGTTAGTATGTCGGTCGTTTGGGTTTTGAATGAGACATAGGTGTACCAAATATCAAAAAAATATACAGGGTGGTTCTAAAGTTATGGCTTAGGAAAGAAATGGGCAAAATCGATAAAACACCCTGTAACTCGGTTATAAAAGTCGGTAGGGCAAAAAATGTACTATATCTAGAACCGGCTCGGTGACCTCTATTCACCATTAAAGTATTTCCGTTTCCCAATGAAACACCCTGTATATGGATCAGAGACATGGACACTGTCGAAAAGCGATGAGAACTTATTAGGTACGTTTGAACGAAACATCCTCAGACACATATATAAGGGGTGAAAGAAAATGACGTATGGCGCAGAAGAAATAATTTTGAACTATAGGCAGCATACAACGAACCCGACGTCATAACATCGCGCTGCGCTGCGCTGGATGGGCTATGTTGAACGGATGTTGGAGACCGAAACACCAAAACATATAATGAGGCAAACACCACTAGGGAGAAGGTCAAAGGGAAGACCCAAACTTAGATACATGGAACAAGTGGAACAAGATCTGAAAACACTTGAGATTACCCACTGGAAGAACAAATCAAGGAACAGAACAGAATGGCGGAAAATCCTAGAACAAGCCAGGACCCAAAAAGGGTTGTCGAGCTACTGATGATGACGACTGTGCAAATTATAGACAGCGAAACCGGTCGTCGGAGTAATACAATAAATTATTGCGAATACTTTTTTCTTTTACTTCATTCACAATGAAATCGCGTATTAAACCCATTCGATATTTATCTGAATATATTCACATTCTTTGGAAGCTATTTTCTTGTGGTATTTTGTTATTATTATTAAACGCTTTTCTTTACTTCAATAGTTTGCATCAAATCTTTAGACGTTAATTTGACTGCCTTTTCGTCAATGCAAATGAATGAAAATTTGCAGACATTTGCAATCGCGGGAACAAGACACGAATAGTCAATAAATTTTTTGAAGTTATACTCCTTTAGGCGCGATTGAGATTGAGGGTGAATTTATATTGATCTGCCCGCATGCGCACACCGACAGTTTGGTATTAGTCTTTATACGGGCTCTGATTGGGTGTTGAAATGATCTGTCAATAATTGGTCAATATGAAGGTTATCGGTAAACAAAAATGTTGTATAATATATTAGTTTTTATTGTTGTGAGGACAGAAATAAAATCAAATTTATAATTATAGTGACTTTTTAAATAGTTTTGAAAAGCCACAGGTACGTAATTCTAAATGTTTCAGTTGCATTATTCCAATAAAAAATTATCTTCATACCTATTTGGAAAATGTAAAAAAATAATGTACTTACCTAGTACTTGCTATGCTATACCACTAGTAGGCAATGCTTTAATTTACATAATCTGATTACGAACAAACTTTCTACAAATTTTCATCTAATGTATCGTTTTCTTACTCTATATATTGTTGTATTTTAATTTGACAAATATCAAACTAATAAAAATCCATATAAACAAAATGTCAAAAAGTTGTTCAGTTTGTGTATATTCCTACATGACGTATACGCGAAGGTGGTGTAGTTTGAAATCGCTTCGACTCTCGTACGGCGGGATACACGGGAAGTAGGTTCAAGCCCAATGCAAGTTATATCATTTTTTTTATTTTTTTATTGACTTTATGATTGTAAGTATATTATTATATAATTTTTTTCAGAAAATACGTATTTAATTAAAAATTTTGGCAACAATTATTGTTCAGAAATCATTTGTGGCATTTTTCAATGTGTTTGTGTGTGTTTTATTCTTTTATTTTTTTAATTTTTGGTATTGTTTTAATAAAAATTTTTGGAAAGTAGTAGAGAAACTGTTTATATTGATTTCGTTGAAATCGTATAATAGAAGTATAACTTCTTACGTGCGTACAAAGTACACACATTCTTTTTTTTATGTTTATTAGTTGTTTAAATAAAAAAACGATTTTAATGGAAAATGCTTAAACTCTCTTGTTTTTTACACTGAAGAAACTTGAAACTTTTACGGATTGTAGCTAATGATATAAAATATACATAATTTCACTTTTTACGTTAACTTTTTACGTTATGCTTCATAAATAAACAATAAAGTTTCAAATTTTGAACGCTCATTGCTTATAATATATTATAAATCAGCGTTTATTCGTGTCAAATTTCAATACGATACGAAACAAAACTTCAACCAAAACTCGAATTCAAATAATTCGTGTTTTTATCGTAGTCTTAGAAAAACCACCGGTAGAGACGTTTTGTGCTACAATTAACATTAGAATTCGTTTTGTCGCATTAATAAACGCTTTTCTTTAGTTCAATCGTTTAGTTCAAATCTTTGGAAGGTAATTTGACTGCCTTTTCTTCAATGCAACTGACTAAAAATTTGCAGACAAATGCATTCGCGGGAACAATACACGAATAGTCAATAAACAATTTTTTTGTTTATTAATTGTTTAAATAAAAAAAAGGTTTTAACGGAAAATGCTTAAATTCTCTTGTTTTTTACAATGAAGAAACTTAAAACTTTTATAGATTTTAGCTAATTATGTGAACTATACATAATTTCACTTTTACGTTAATTGTTTATAGGCCTTGGGCCCGCATATACAATTATTATTTATGACCACACCGTTGAAACTTTTTGTACTTGTTATTTGGGTGGAGTCGGACAAATTTTGAGCTTGGCGCATTATGGTAGTGGGGCGTTTGTCTGTCAAGCGGTGACGAAGTTGTCAATTTTATGCAAGAAAAAAATTTATTACCACATTGGTCATTCTATTTTAATCAATGGATTTTGTCATATAAACAACGAAAACAATTTTGTCGGACAAAAATATTGGGGCATATGACGCGTCGGACACGCTAAATATGTCAAATTTATGAAAATAATAAATTTATTACCACATCGATAATTTTAACGGTATCTACCATAAAACCTTTTTACAATAATGTGGTAACCTTGTCGGACAATTTTCACGGGGCATATGCGCAGTCGGACGCGCCGAAGATGTCAATTTCCTGAAAATTTTTTATTTATTACCACAGATGTCATTTTTATTTTGTACTGTTCTTTTACATGTGTAATGCATATTGGATCACTTGTCGGACAAAAATAATGGGGCGTTTTGGTACAATTAAAATAAAAAGTAATTTTTATGCATACAGGGTGTTTGGTAAAGAATGAGCCATAGCTTAACCTCAGGTCCCTGAGGTTAAAATAGGCCGATTTAAGCTAACTTACCTTAGTACAAAGTTTATAATAGCCGAGATAGAGGGTGTCAAAGTTAAACTTTTTTTTTATTTATTATTGAATATTTCCTGATAGGTATGAGATAACAACATGAAATTTTATATCTGGGGGTTTCTTGGGTCGAGAAAACTATATTCCTTAGCAAAAATTATGCATTGCCCAGAGGGCGCCACATATGCCTTTCAGCACTCATTTATTACGTTCAATTTTTTTTATCCCTCACTCTGTATAATTTTGAAATTAAAATTTTTATTTTCCTATTAGTTTTACTTAAAAAAGGTATACTTCTTTAATCTTCCTAAACTCAACCGTTTTCGAGATAAACGCATTTTAAATATGCGATACACCATCATTTTTAGCATAATATCATTGTAGTTACACCCGAAAAATAACTTAAAATTTATGAAAATAATAAATTTATTACCACATAGCTAATTTTAACGAAATCTACCATAAAACCTTTTTACAATAATGTGGTAACCTTGTCGGACAATTTTCACGGGGCATATGCGCAGTCGGACGCGCTGAAAATGTCAATTTCCTGAAAATTTTTTATTTATTACCACAGATGTTATTTTTATCTTGTACTGTTTTTTTACATGTGTAATGCATATTGGATCACTTGTCGGACAAAAATAATGTGGCGTTTTGGTACAATTTAAAAAAAAATTAGTTTTTATACATTTTTGACTTCATATTAAATTACGTATTTTTCGGCTCATATTACCCGTATGCGCGCCAATGGTGAATATTAAATTCTTAACTGTAGTTAAAAAATGTAGTTAATAATGTAACTGTAGTTAATACCCAAAATTAATTTTGGGTACAACTCTAAGTCATCATCATCATCATCATCATTTGGCTCTACAACTCTATGTGAGTCTTGGCCGCGTTTACTATTTCCCTCCATTGTTGTCGGTCCTGAGCAGCTATTTCCTATTGCTGTACTCCCATTTTGCGTAGATCGCTGGCTACTGCGTCCTTCCATCTCTTTCTTGGGCGACCAACTGACCTTTTTCCATCGGGCCTTTCCCAGAATGTGGCGTTTAGAAGTCTTTCGTCACTTATCTTAGTACGTGACCCGCCCATCGTATTCTGTTTGATTTAATGTAGCGTACTATGTTTTCATCTCCGTATATTGTCTGGAGTTCATCATTGTGTCTTCTTCTCCATTCTCCAAGTCATACCCTTTTAAATTTTTTACTTAATGTGTGTAACAATTTTCAGCTAAATCGATCTAAAAATAACCGAGAAAAACTGTTTTAAAATTTTTTTTGATAATACCTCCTCGTCGATAGCCTAAAATAATGAAGTTTTCTGTTCGTTTGCCCCAACATTTTTGTCAGACAGTTACATGTTTTGGTTAAGAATATAATTAGTTGTAACTTACTACTTTGTCGGAAAAATGGTTGTAAAAAGGGATGCACGAACCCAGCATAATTTAAAAGTATAGTTTATTAATAAACATTAAATTTTTTGTCCGACTTTGGATTTGCCCCAATATTTTTGTCCGACACTTAGATTTTTTGATTTGGAATAAAACTACTTATAACCCGATTTGTGTCGGAAATTTTTTTTATTTCAAGAAAAAAAACTACAGAACTATGTTTGTCGTTGTTCAAGGAGTATGTACGCAAATATCAGATCACAATTTTTCTAAAATTTTCCCTCTTGTCGGAAATTTTTTTGGAAAAATTTTGAGTACAGCTCTGCGTCTACTATTTTAAATGTTTTACTTAGTGTGTGTACCAATTTTGAGCTAAATCGATTCAAAAATAACCAAGAAAACTGTTTTAAAATTTTTTTTGATAATACCTTCTCGTCGATAGCCTAAAAGAATTAAGTTTTCTGTTCGTTTGCCCAAGATTTTTGTCAGACAATTACATTTTTTGTTTATGAGTATAATTACTTGTAACTTACTACTTTTGTCGGAAAAATGGTGGTAAAGATAAGGGATACACGAACCCAGCATAGTTTAAAAGTATAGTTTATCAATAAAAATTAAATTTTTTGTACGAATTTGGATTTGCCCCAATATTTTTGTCGGACACTTAGATTTTTCATTTGGAATATAACTACTTATAACCTGATACATGGGCTGAATTTTTTTTTCAATTCGAGAAAAAAATACACAACGATGTTTGTCGTTGTTCAAGGAGTATGTACACAAATTATCAGATCACAATTTTTCTAAAATTTTCCCTCTTGTCGGAAAATTTTTTAAGAAAATTTTGGGTTCCGATCTACGTCATACCCTTTTAAATGCTTTACTTAGTGTGTACCACTTTTCAGCTAAATCGATTGAAAAGTAAGATTTTTTTATTTATAATATAACTACTTATAACCTGATACTTGTGTCGGAAATTTTTTTTATTTCGAGAAAAAAACTACAGAACCATGTTTGTCGTTGTTCAAAGAGTATGTACGCAAATATCATATCACAATTTTTCTAAAATTTTCCCTCTTGTCGGAAATTTTTTTGGGAAAATTTTGGGTACAGCTCTACGTCATACCCTTTTAAATGTTTTACTTAGTGTTTGTACCAATTTTCAGCTAAATCGATTCAAAAATTACCGAGAAAACTGTTTTAAAATATTTTTGGATAATACCTCCTCGTCCATAGCCTAAAATAATTAAGTTTCATGTTCGTTTGCCCCAACATTTTTGTCAGACAATTACATTTTTTGTTCAAGAGTATAATTACTTGTAACTTACTACTTTTGTCGGAAAAATGGTTGTAAAGATAAGGGATGCACGAACCCAGAATAGTTTAAAAGTATAGTTTATTAATAAAAATTAAATTTTTTGCCCGATTTTGGATTTGCCCCACTATTTATGTCGGACACTTAGATTTTTTGATTTTTTAATATAACTACTTAAAACGTGATACATGTGCTGAAACTTTTTTTTAATTCCAGAAAAAAATAGAGAACGATGTTTGTCGTTGTTCAAGGAGTATGTACACAAATTATCAGATCACAATTTTTCTAAAATTTTCCCTCTTGTCGGAAATTTTTTTGGGAAAATTTTGGGTACAGCTCTACGTCATACCCTTTTAAATGTTTTACTTAGTGTGTGTACCAATTTTGAGCTAAATCGATTCAAAAATAACCGAGAAAACTGTTTTAAAAATTTTTTTGATAATACCTGCTCGTCGATAGCCCAAAAGAATTAAGTTTTCTGTTCGTTTGCCCCAAGATTTTTGTCATACAATTACATTTTTTGTTTAAGAATATAATTGCTTGTAACTTACTACCTTTGTCGGAAAAATGGTTGTAAAGATAAGGGATACACGAACCCAGCATAATTTAAAAGTATAGTTTATCAATAAAAATTAAATTTTTTGTCCGACTTTGGATTTGCCCCAATATTTTTGTCGGACACTTAGATTTTTTTATTTGGAATATAACTACTTATAACCTGATACTTGTGTCGGAAATTTTTTTAATTCGAGAAAAAAAACTACAGAACAATGTTTGTCGTTGTTCAAGGAGTATGTACACAAATTATCAGATCACAATTTTTCTAAAATTTTTCCTCTTGCCGGAAAATTTGTTAAGAAAATTTTGGGTTCCGACCTACGTCATACCCTTTTAAATGCTTTACTTAGTGTGTGTACCAATTTTCAGCTAAATCGATTCAAAAGTAACCGAGAAACACTGTTTTAAAATTTTTTTTTTGATAATACCTCCTCGTCGATAGCCTAAAAGAATTAAGTTTTCTGTTCGTTTGCCCCAACATTTTTGTCAGACAATTACATTTTTTGTTTAAGAATATAATTATTTGTAACTTACTACCTTTGTCGGAAAAATGGTTGTAAAGATAAGGGATACACGAACCCAGCATAATTTAAAAGTATAGTTTATCAATAAAAATTAAATTTTTTGTCCGACTTTGGATTTGCCCCAATATTTTTGTCGGACACTTAGATTTTTTGATTTGGAATATAACTACTTATAACCTGATACTTGTGTCGGAAATTTTTTTAATTCGAGAAAAAAAAAACTACAGAACAATGTTTGTCGTTGTTCAAGGAGTATGTACACAAATTATCAGATCACAATTTTTCTAAAATTTTTCCTCTTGCCGGAAAATTTGTTAAGAAAATTTTGGGTTCCGACCTACGTCATACCCTTTTAAATGCTTTACTTAGTGTGTGTACCAATTTTCAGCTAAATCGATTCAAAAGTAACCGAGAAAAACTGTTTTAAAGTATTTTTGGATAATACCTCCTCGTCCATAGCCTAAAAGAATTAAGTTTTCTGTTCGTTTGCCCCAACATTTTTGTCAGACAATTACATTTTTTGTTTAAGAGTATAATTACTTGTATCCTACTACTATTGTCGGAAAAATGGTTGTAAAGATAAGGGATGCACCAACCCAGAATAATTTAACAGTATAGTTTATTAATAAAAATTAAATTTTTTGTCCGACTTTGGATGTGCCCCACTATTTATGTCGGGCACTTAGATTTTTCATTTGGAATATAACTACTTATAACCTGATACATGGGCTGAAATTTTTTTTCAATTCGAGAAAAAAATACACAACGATGTTTGTCGTTGTTCAAGGAGTATGTACACAAATTATCAGATCACAATTTTTCTAAAATTTTCCCTCTTGTCGGAAAATTTTTTAAGAAAATTTTGGGTTCCGATCTACGTCATACCCTTTTAAATGCTTTACTTAGTGTGTACCACTTTTCAGCTAAATCGATTGAAAAGTAACCGAGAAACACTCTTTTAAATTTTTTTTTTGATAATACCTCCTCGTCGATAGCCTAAAAGAATTAAGTTTTCTGTTCGTTTGCCCCAACATTTTTGTCAGACAATTACATTTTTTGTTTAAGAATATAATTACTTGTAACCTACTACTTTTGTCGGAAAAATGGTTGTAAAGATAAGGGATGCACGAACCCAGCATAATTTGAAAGTATAGTTTACTAATAAAAATTAAATTTTTTGTCCGACTGTCGAGTTGCCCCAATATTTTTGTCCGACACTTTGATTTTTTGATTAAGAATATAATTACTTATAACCAACTAATGTTGTCGGAAAAATGGTTGTAAATAAAAAAATTTCAGGAAATTGACATCTTCGGCGCGTCCGACTGCGCATATGCCCCGTGAAAATTGTCCGACAAGGTTACCACATTATTGTAAAAATGCTTTATGGTAGATACCGTTAAAATTATCAATGTGGTAATAAATTTATTATTTTCATAAATTTGACATATTTAGCGTGTCCGACGCGTCGTGTGCCCCAATATTTTTGTCCGACAAAATTGTTTTCGTTGTTTATATGATAAAATCCATTGATTAAAATAGAATGACCAATGTGGTAATAAATTTTTTTTTTGCATAAAGTTGACAACTTCGTCACCGCTTGACAGACAAACGCCCCACTACCATAATGCGCCAAGCTCAAAATTTGTCCGACTCCACCCAAGTAACAAGTACAAAAAGTTTCAACGGTGTGGTCATAAATAATAATTGTATATGCGGGCCCAAGGCCTATTACGTTATGCTTTATAAACAAACAATAAAGTTTCAAATTTTTTGCCGATTCCGACTACTTTTCATGTTTGTACATCATATGTTTTATACGTATTTTAATACTGCCCTGCTTAGGAAGAAAGCCTTAACTCCAATTTACTTGAAACAGAGATATTCAATAAAACGTGAAATATACTTTTTCACAACCTTTTTTCTCTAAAATGTACGTTTAAAGGCCTTAATAATTTAATAAAAATAAATAAAAAACAAGTTTTGTTAAAAAAAATTGTTTTTGGCTTTTTTTGGGCATAAAAATGGCACTTAAGGCCTTGTTACCTCCAAACAGTAGTGCAAACCGTAACATAAAAACCTTAACTCCCATGGTGGCTCATTATGTATTTTACTTTAAAACTAAAAAAACATTTAGGGTTTAAAAAAGGTAAACACCCAGGAGTTTTTGCAAAATTTATTCATAGAATGTTACTACAAATATGCTTAGAGACGGACTATTTAAGAAAGAACACATTTTACTATTTTTAATTGAAATCTAAAACTACATTTAATAGTCTTGTTTGAAAATGTTTGTTATAATATAATGCTTTCTTAAAAAGTTAAATAGTGCTTATTTGCTAACTAAAATATACACAAACGTATTTCAACAAAAACATCATAATATTTAGCTTGAGTTAGAGTGAAACTATTGTAATTAGGCCTATAAAATTAAAGGTATGCTACATTAAAAATACAGGATTATAAGTTATTAGAATAAAACAACTTTAGCAAGGATTTGTGTCAACATTAAAAATGAATAAAATTTTGAGACCTGTATCTATATAATATAACAATGCGTTCATAAAAAAGTTTAAGCCAAAACAAAAAAAATATGTTTTACAGTTAGGAACACACACACCCTTTTCTCAACTAGGGATGTCGTCTGAAACACACAAGTCTGGAACATCACTTTCAGGCAAGTCCAACCAAAAACGTTTCCTATTTTCAGGCATCAAGGGAAGCAGTTTTGTAATAATATCTTGTTTCTTCGCCGAGCAGATGCCTCGAGGTGCAGTTCGGAAAATAGGGGGGCTCTTCGCCATTTCAGCTCCCTTTTTGGTCATAAAGTCTAGTTCCTGAAGGGGGCAATATTCATCGTAGCAAAGTCTGTACAACAATGTATCTTTGCCACGTTCGGCTTTGATGTACACTAAATCATTCAGGTAGGGTCGATTCACAAATTTATTCAGCTTGTAGTTAGAGACACAAGAAGGCCATACTGCAAAATCTTCATGCTGCATTGATTTGACCACTGTTTTCCCAGAACAAGTTGCTCCAACAGCATTCTCAAAGTCTTAAAAGTCATATACTTTGCCATGGCGACTGAGAGACAACTCTACTTGATGGTGAAAAGAATCGGCCGACATAAATGTGTGCCCTGGTTCAAAAAAGTTCAGTTCAATGGTTTGAGTGGCTGACTCCGAAGAGTTAATAATGTGAACAAGGTAGGTCATCAGGCACCAATTCTTGTTTTGTGCGGAGCAGTTGTCAAGCCAGAGTGTTATGAGGGGAACATCTCTGAAATATTTGAAAAATGTATCAAAGGAACTAATTATGTCCTCCTTCTTTCGTCCACATATGGCCTCATGCCATATTACTGCAATTGGCCTACCATTTTTGCAGTTAGTGCCAAGGGGCACAAAACTTTCATTAAATGCAACTATGCGTTTAGTAAAAACGGTAGTTTTGAAACCTTCCATCCTAGGCAACATAATAACTTTTTGCAAGTCACATGAATAATATATGTGGTCTTTATCTATATTAGTGTTTGCATGGGTTTTGTAGAGGTTTCTTGCATCATTACTTCTTGCAATATGATCAGACCACTCGTTGCAAGTACTACATTCGGAGTTTAAATTTTCTTTGCTGTGGTCAGTGTTATGGTTAATAAAGACTTCACAAGTTTCACAATCTTCGTTTCCCAATTTGGTAAACGATATATTCATTTCTTTTAAAATAGCCCTATACAAATCATAGGAGCATTTCAAGTTCGGATGTCTGGCCACAAAGTTTTGATGCATGTTATTTATGGTGATATCACTAGGGAGGTAGCGCCTCAGTGGAGCGTGTTCTCTGCGGTAGTGTGCAATGGATGGGTTGTATGACTCTATATGTGCTTTTACAACTTCTCGGTCAATTTTTGTTGGCAGAGTACATTTTCCTCGACCATCAGGAGCAATATTTGTTGGATCTTTGTTAACACACAAGACATTGTGAAGAACTGTGTCGTTGTTTTTAGAGTAGCCTAAAGTAGTCAAAAAAAATGTCTTACACACCTGGACATTTTCTTCATTTTGGTTTGTTAGATAATACTTGAATGAAAACTTTCTTGACGAACTTTCACTGCCTCTTTGCCTCTTAACCCCATGCCTAGTTGTCGAAATCAACATAAAGTTTCTTCTCTCTAGCCAACTTTTTGCGCAATACACAGAATTTATTTGTTTTCTTCTTACTTCTGGAATATTTTCAATGCATTTTAGTCTACAAGCTTGGCAAGGAGGATACAAGTCATGTTTTTTAATATATTTGTCTTTTTTCTGTTCACATTTTTCTTGTTTGCTTAAAACTGACTTTTTTATAATTCTTGGTGTCCCTTTTTTAGTTACCTCTCGGGTGTCTTCCGGTTGTATATTTTCAGCAGGTTGGTCTTCGCTTTCTGGCAATAAGTTAATAGGCTGAACAATCCCTACGCCTAGGCCATCCTGAACGTCGAGGTCATGGGAACCTGAATTATTGTCGAAATTAGTAAGTTGAACTGGTGAAAGCTGAGTTAAAACATAACTGTTGTCGTGCTCCTCACTATTATTACAATCAAAGTTAACAACAGGAGTAGTTGTTGAAGTTGACATAATAGCTGCTAGCGGCAACGGATCGTCAGGATCATCTTCGTTTCGATTTTTTACATCCTTCACTAAACTCAAAATATAACTTCATCTTGAACTACACATGTCAAATGTCACGTTGTAAATTAATTTATGTCACAAGTTACAAAAAAAAAGCGTAAAACTTTCATACAACCCACGACACCATAACAAAACACTCTTCTTGAATAATTGAGGTTAGTAACTAAGTAATCACTGTCAAAATAATATACCTAATAATGGAGGGAAACAGCTGAGCATAAAAGAAACACCTGTTAGTTTTAGTGAAAAACAGCATCAAAAGCCACTTGTAAAGAAACTCATCAGAGAAAAGAAAACCTTAACTCCACTGGCAAGTGGATATAAGGCTTTCTTTTATCTGATGTAAGTTAAGGCGTGGTTCCAATTTCTCTTGCAATAATAGAAATTTGAAGTAAAAAAGCCTTAAGTCAAAAACGACTGTAACTTGAGGCTTTCTTTATTCAAAAGTTGCAGTTGAGGCTTTGTTCACTAGAATGGCACACATTTTAGGACATAAGGCATATTTCATTAGCGTTTTTCTCATTGAAGAAGTGGAGCTACCGCTTTCTAACCTCAAAAAAAGGTAGAAAACCACCTATAAAACCCTAATATGACCTTATCTCAATTTTTTTTTTGGACTTTTTTGCTAGTGGGGCAGAATAAATATTACGATATATTTTAATGTTTGAAAAGTGTAAGACTAAAAAGTAAAAAATAAAAAAATATATGAAAAAAGTATTTTTAAGAAACGTTTTTCTTCAGTTACTAAAATTAAACAGCAAAAGTGACTAAAATTGAACATATAAAAAAATCAACTAAAAAGCAAAAAATAAAAAAAAATTGAAAAAATCTAACACATTCGTTAAAGAAAAGCGTGGTGCGAAAACCGTTTATTCGATGAAGATGCGCCGCGCTTTTCTTTGACAAATGTGTTAGAATTTTTAATTTTTTTTTTATTTTTTGCTTTTTAGTTAATTTTTTTATAATATGTTTAATTGTAGTTACTCGTAACTAAAGAAAAGCGTTTCTTAAAAATATTTTTTTCATATTTTTTTATTTACTATCAGTAATGGGAAATAACCACAATTTCAATTTAAAATACTATTTCAACTAAAAATTATTTACGTAAAATATCTTCGAATCACCGATCAAATTATTTTAAGCCATATTTGGCCAGATTGTTCGGATATACTGTTAACAACAACTAGGCCTAGATCCCGCGTACCAACAAAAAGTTTTTTAACAACAAGCTAAAAATTTGTTAATAGCTTAACGCTACCTAGTCGGATAAACTTTGATGTATTGGAATACTGGAACAAGGGAAGATTTAATTGTGGAACGTGATTTTAATTGTGAAACGTGTCATTCTGAAAACTTTATGAGTGTGAGCAGGTTGTTTTTAAGTTTATTACAAAATAAGCTTTTTATTTTGATAAAGCCTTGTCGGTCTACCTCTAATCTCGCTCTTACTTCATGTGTATAATCAAGTTGATTGTTGAACCGGCAGCCAAGATATTTGTATTGGTTTACGTATTCAAGCTGTTGGTGGGTCACATAGGTACCTACATATATTGGAGGGGTAAATTTTTGTTCCTCGATATTTTCATAACTTTGGTTTCCAGTATTGATCTTCTTTATGTATTTAACTTATCTATCTAATCAGCCCTAAACATCCATCCTTGGATATAGGCTTCCTTCTTCCATGCCTCTCTATCTTGGAAAATTTGCATTCAATTTGACCCAGTGTGTTTCTTCAGGTCATCCGACCATCGCATCTGTGGCCTTCCCCTTTTTCGTTTGTGGTTCCACGGTATCCAATGTATAATCATCTTAGTCCATCTTTCATCCTTCTGCCGTAGGGTGTGTCCGGCGAACTTTCATTTAAGCTTTGCTACTTGGGTAGAGACATCTTTCACTTTTGTTTTGTTACGGATCCATTCGTTTCTTTTCCCGTCTGATAGTTTAATGTTCAGCATTTGTCTTTCCATGGATCTTTCTGTCTTTGCTATTTTTTCCATATTTTCTTTTGTAAACGTCTATGTCTGAGAGCCATATATTAGAACAGGGAGTATACATTGATTGAATACTCTTGTTTTTAGGTATTGCGGGTATTTTCTGTTCTTTAGAATAAAATACAGTTTTCCGAATGATCCACAGGCCAATCTTATTCTTCTCATTATTTCTTCGGTTTGATTTTCTGTATTTAATCTAGTGATTTGTCCTAGAAAATATACTTTTTGCTTGTTCTATTCTTGTTTGTGCCACTGTAATTATTAATTCTTCTTGTTGATTGGTCATGGTTTTTGTTTTACTGAATTTCATCTTCAGTACTATCTTTGTCGATTCTCTATCTAGTTCTTCCATCACTCTTTGTAATTCTTCACTTCTTTCTGTTATTAATACAATATCATCAGCATATCGTCAGTGATTCAGATATTGCCCGTTTATGTTTATACCCAAGCCATCCCAGTGTAGTTGTTTGAACACATCTTCTAGCGCTTGGTTGAATAGCTTGGGCGAGATGGTATCTCCTTGTCTTACTCCTCAGTTTATTTTAATAGGCTCCATTTGTTTCATTAGCTTAATAGTTGTTGTTGCCTTATCATATATATATTTGTAATTAAGTCGGTATATCTGTAGTATATTCTGCTGTTTTGTAGGGAATTCTTTACTGCCCAGTGTTCCACATTATCAAATGCTATTTGAAGTCAATAAATGCCATGTATTGCGGGATATGATATTCGTTAACTTTTTCGATTAATATCTTCATCGTTAAAAGGTGGTCACTTGTACTGAAGCTCTTTCTAAATCCGGCTTGCTCTCTTGCCTGGTATCCATCTAAGTCCTTTAGTTATCCTTTAGTTGTTAATCTGTTTGTTAATATTTTGGTTAATAGTTTGTACATCAAATTTAGTAAAGTTATCGGTCTGTAATTCTTTAGATCCTTTGTATCTCCTTTCTTAAATAGTAACAATGTTACTGCTTCGTTCCAAGTGTTGGTTATTTGTTTTGTCATTAATATTTTATTCATAAGTATGTACAAAACTTCTCTAGTTGTTTTCCCACCATTTTTTAGCATTTCTCCAGTTATCCCATCTTTTCCTGGCGATTTATTATTCTTCGTCTCCTTGAGTGCTCTTTTTATCTCATTCTTACTGATTTCTGGTTGTAAGTCGTGTGTTTTATTTGTAGTTGCTTAAGGATTTCTTGTGTTGGTTTCTGTTGTGTATTGTAGAGGTTTTTATAATATTCTTATGTTATCTGTATAATTTCTTCTATATTATTGGTCTCTATACTTTCTTTGTTCTTTATACTATTAATCTGTATGGTTCCCAGCTGTGGTTTTAAGCACTTCATATTTTTATTTTGTTCAATGGTTTTTTCTATTTGTTCTTCCTGTACTCTCCTTTGACTTTCCTTGATATTCCTTCTGATAGCTTTGTTTACCTCTTTGCAATCTACTGTGTTTCTCTCATCTGGTTTTATTAATGTTTTTCTTTTGCTCATGAGGTTTTTGTTTCCTGGGATATGTAGTTTTCCTTTTTTATTCTTGTTTCTGCTACCTCTTTTCCCGCCTTTGCTAATGTATCAGTTAATAGCTGATTTATTTCATCGATATTTTTGTTTTCCAAATCTCTAGTGACCGGTATACTTTCCCTTATTTTTTGTTTACATTCCTCTTTTGCTTTCTTAAGCTTTCCCATATCTAGTTTCGATCTATTTTCCATTTTCTTTTTCGTTTCGAATTGGCTATTAATGCTGAGTTTGGCTCTGACAAGTCTATGGTCACTACCGGTTGAGAAACGGTTCAGTGTTGTAACATCTTAGATGATGGCTTTTTGTATTGTAAGGATGTAATCTATTTTGTTTTATGTATTACCGTTGGGACTTATCCATGTCCATTTTCTTTGAGGTTTTTTGTTAAAAAACGAGTTCATAGCAAAAAGTTGTCTCTCCTCTAAATAGTTCATTAATGTATGTCCTCTATTATTTCTTTTCCCCTATCCATATTTTCCTATTCTGTGTTCGTCTTCGTCTATTCTTTCCCCTAATTTGGCATTGAAGTCTCCAATTATTAACGTCAATTTAGTTTTCTTTTCTTCCACAGCGACTGTTATTTCTTCGTAGAAGTTTTCAATATCTTCATCTTTATATGTGCTTGTTGGTGCGTATACCTGTATAATTTTCAAACACGTTCTTTTTAATTTAAGCATAATGTAGGCTACTCTGCCTGATATACCCTTGGTGGATTGTATATATCGAACGATTCTCTTGTTTATAATAAAACCAACTCCGTTGTTGGTGTTATCTTCATTACCTTTGTAGTACAGCATGCTTACCGAGTTTAATAGTATTTTTTGTTCTCCTTTTCTTCTTTTCTCTGACAGACCGATGACATCCCATTGTAAATGAGTTAGTTCTTCTTCTAATTCGTGAAGTTTGGTGTCTTCATTCATGGATCTGATATTATATGTCCCTACGTTTAGTTTAGTCGAATGTTTGCCTCCCCCATAATCCTTTGCGGCAGACCGGTTTGTCGGTGTGGGACTGTGAGTTGTTATCTCTACCCACGTCCCCAGGTGATTTACTGACGCGCTCGAGTAACGCGCAAAATCCCCACTTGGGCTCCCCTACCATAAATAAAATCGTCTATAGTGACAAGCGAACAGGAAGAAACTGTCACGAGGCGACGTTTTTTCCTTTAGATAGAAAAAGAAATATGTAGTTGAATCCGTAAGAAGAAAGTAAAATATGTTTCATCTCAAGCAGCGAAATGTTCCTGAACATTTGTTGGTGATTGGATGGATTTCCTTGCCTGATTAGGTAAAAGAGTAAAACAATACAATATATTTTGTTTATAGAGAAGTTACCTTAAAACCAATTTTATTTTTTCTGCTATAGTTAAACAGAGTTATCATAAAAATAAAAATTTTATTTTTCATGAAAGACCATAATTTCTTTTAATTGCTAAAATTTACTAAGACA
The DNA here is from genome assembly GCF_917563875.1 of Diabrotica virgifera virgifera. Lineage (NCBI taxonomy): Eukaryota > Metazoa > Arthropoda > Insecta > Coleoptera > Chrysomelidae > Diabrotica > Diabrotica virgifera. Next base: position 208,397,322 of record NC_065446.1, on the reverse strand, counting down.
CTAAAACTGATATTTTTCCTAGAAAAATTTATCGCCCTAGATTTGAAGCATTTTGATATATCCGGCATAACCTTTCCTAACGAATATATCTATCCGTGAGATTAGGTCATAACGACTAAACGAGCTAAGTTTAATAGGCAATAAAGTAGCTTTTTACTGCATGTTGGGACTTTTTATTATTTGCCATGGGATAACACTAACCTCTGCACAGCCGTCTATCTACATCAGTTACGTCTGCACATAAACATTTAAATGTAATTAAATGGTCATAGAAAACGTGGTTTGTTAAACTTCAAAACCGTTTCAAATGGGTAACTAAATTAAAGAATAAAGATAACCGTTGTGTCATTTTAAACGATAGTTAAGTATAAAGTATAACGCTGATAGAAGATGTTAAAATTGTAGCGATGATTTTGGAAAACTAAAAAAATATTTTTCGCTATTTATTTACTTTGTATCATTATGGATAAAAAATATAAAGTTAATAACTGTTTATTTTGTTGATTTTCTGCTTCAAAACTGGCGAACACCTCTCCGTATTTTCTTTTATTTCTCAAGATATTTTTAATCAATGTAGAATGTATTCAGCGCCGGTACAGGACAGGCAGAACAGGAAGTACAGATCTGGGAAAGAAAGGTGTTCAGAAAAATCATCGGCAGAATATAGACGGCAGAGAATATTTGAGAAAGACAAACAAATAAATAAACAATGAGGATCTATGGAATACCAATAATTACGGTAAATATTCGAGCCCAAATTATACGAACATTATACGAACGCCAGAGAACCGTAATATTAAAAACAATTACTGAAGAAGGGAGAACTGGGGAAAACGAAGAGACGTCCAAAGTTGAAATGGTTAGAAGCAATAAAGCAATATATATATATATAAATCCCGTTCACAGCGTAATACGCCTTTGGGTTCCCGTTCGCCAAGCCTGTCTATTCTGCCAGTCTTCTTCAGATAGATTTCTTGCTGACATTGCTTTTGAGATTCCTTGGATCCATGTTGTTGGTGGTCGTCCTCGTTTTCTTTTCTCTGGTGGTACCCATTCTAATATCTTTTTGGGTAGTCTTTCTTCCCCCATACGTCTAACATGTCCGTACCATATTAGTTGTTGTTTTTCGATGTCTTCTATAATTGATCTTTATACTTTCATTTGTCTCCTGATGTCCTCATTTTTCACATGTTCTAATCTAGACTTTCCCGCTGCTCTCCTCCAAAAATCCATTTCAACTGCCAATAGGTTACCTTTAAGTTTTTGTGATAACTGCCACACTTCTGAGCCATAGACGATTACTGGTTTTAATATGGTATTATATATTCGTTTTTTCGTTTCCGGTCTTATATTTTTTTGCCATAATACTGAATTCAACGCACCTATAACTTGTTTTCCTTTGGTTATTCTGTCTTTTATGGCTTCATCACTTCGTCCTGTCTTTGTCAGTTTTACCCCCAAATATGTACATTGGTCACATTTCTTAATAGTTTCATCTTCTAAGTCAAGGTCATCTGGATTATTTTCTCCTCCTACGCAAAGATATTGTGTTTTTTGGACATTTACTTCGAGGCCCCATTTTTTGTACTCTTCCATTAGTTTTCTAGCCATATACTCCAGGTCTTCTTTGTCTTGGGCAATAACTACCTGGTCATCTGCATAGTGCAACGTATATAACGTTTCATCCCCAATAGATAGCCCCATCCCTTTACACTTCTTCTTCCAGTGCCTGAGTGCTTCATCGATATATATGTTGAACAGTATGGGAGATAAACAACAACCTTGCTTAAGTCCTTTTGTTACCTGAAAACCATTAGACACCTCTTTTCCTATTTTAACTTTTGCTATTGTGTTCTTATAAAGCTCTTTAATAGCATCGATTAGTGTAACGCTGATACTGGTTTTCTCCAATACTTTCCACAACTTCGCAACAGGCACGGTGTCATATGCTTTTGTTAAATCGACTAAGAGTAAATGCACTTCTCGAGATCTCAGTGTTCTTTTCTCAAGTATTTGGGATAAGCAGAAAATACTATCTATTGTGGATCGTCCTGCTCTGAATCCGTTTTGTTCTTCTGACTCAAAAGGGCGGTATTCTTCGCATATGCGTTCTTTTATAATTCTTCCATATAATCTGCTAAGCGTACTCGTAACAGTTATACCCCGATAGTTATTGCAATCTTCCTTATTTCCTTTCTTATGGATAGATGTAATCCATCCTTCTTTCCAACTTTGTGGCACTGGTTCTCCATGCAAGTGCCTATTGAAAACTTCTGTTAGAATCTCGAATAGTTTGTTGGTTCCATTTTTTATTAACTCTGCATATATCCCCTCTGGACCAAGAGCACGTCCATTTTTCAGCAGTGATACAGCTTTTTTAGTGTCTTCTACGTTGATTGCTAATGGCTCCCCTTGAATCAGGACTTCATGTTGTTCTATGTTTTTGTATTCCGGTCTTTCTTCTACTAACAGTGTTTTATAGTGTTTTTCCCATTTTTCAGGTTCTATGGAGTGTATGGCTATTTGTTCTGTTTTGTTGGATCTGATGTTTTTTATAAACCTCCAGGATTCTCTTGATTTGCGGCCGCCGATGTACGTATCTAATTCCTGACATTTTCTTTCCCAGCTTTGATTTTTTGACTCTATTACCGTTGATTTAAATTTATTTACCATTTCTCTATATTCTCTTTTATGTTCTTGATCTTTTGTTCCCAGCCATCTGTGATATAATTTTTGCTTTTGTTCTTTCATTTCCTGTAGTTCATCATTCCACCAATTATTTGTCTTTCTGGGTTTATTTTCTCTTATACCTAAGGCTTCTTTGGCGGCTTGATGTATTCCTTTTTTTATTATTCTATGTAGCTCTTCTGTTGTTTTATGTTTGAATTCCTGTGGTAGTTGTTGCTCTAATCTTTTTTTATACAATTCTCTAGTACTATCGTTGTCTAAACTTGTTAGATTGTACTGCAGTTGTTTAACTTCTACTGAGTGATTTTCGTTTATGTTTTGATTTTGTTGGTGTTTACAATTTCCGCTTAGAGGTAGTATCATTTTGGCTTTTACTAAGTAGTGGTCACTTCCACATTCGGCTCCTCGAAACACTCTTACGTCATGCACTTTTATTTTAGATTTTTGTTTCATTATTAGGTAATCAATTACTGATCTCAAGTTTCTTGTAGGCTGAGTCCATGTATATGTATGTATTGCCTTATGTTTGAAATACCCATTCATGATCCTTAGTGAATTGTGTCTACACATTTCTATTAAGTTATTGCCATTGTCGTTTGTAGTGTTTTCTCCATATGGTCCTATTATTTCATCGTTTATTCTTCTACCAGTTCTTGCATTTAGGTCACCTAGTATAATAGTTTCCCTTGTTTGACCTATTTGAGAAATAGTTTCATCTAAGACTTCATAATATTTTCTTTTTTCTTCTACGCGTGCATCATCATTCGGGCCGTATGTGCCTATTATTGTCATTTTTGATCCTTTCAGGTTGAGGTTGACCTTTATGATTCTTTCATTTATTGCTTGCCAGTTCGATATGTTCTTTTTGTATTTCTTCAATATAAGTATTGATACTCCTCTTTTGGCATGTTCTTCCTTATTAACTCCCGTATGTATATGTATATATCTATCCAGATTTTGAGTTCCTTGTCCTTTTTTCTTTGTTTTAGAGAGTACAGCAAAGTCCATTTTGTGTTTCTTCATTTCTTCGATAACATCTTCGATTTTATTTCTAATTCCCTGTGTATTCCAAGTACCACAAATCAGTGTCCGTTTTCGTTGCCATTGTCGTCGTCCTTTAGTTCCATCCGTATTCCGAGGCTTGGTTTCGGTATTATTAGCGTAAAAATATTTTTCCAAGAATGAGTTGCTGGCCCATTGCTAAACCCCCTTGCTAGGAGGACCAGAATTTTCTGTCGGGGTTTATTCCCTTAGCCGATAATAACTCGCCGCGCTGGCACGACGGTTTGGCAAGTGAGGGGGGATATAGGAAAGGAATTTGGGGTTTGGGTAGGATAATACTAGGGTTTGGGCCTGGTTTCACCTAAGTCGGGAGTGGAGGAAAAACCAGGAGCTCGCGTGGGCAGGGACGCTACCTCCCTGAAGTAAGTCTACCCTCAATCGGGACCATAGAGGGGTACCTACCCGCTACCGCTATAGCAATAAAGCAATACTTATCAGAAATAGGCGTAAAATATTAAAGAGAAAAAGCAAGGGACCTTTCAGTCCCTTGTGGAGGAAAATAACCTGCAAAGTTTATGCAATTGATATTCCATCGAGTCGACTGAGGATATTTAATCAGTACATATTGCAATGTTCTTGGGTTTAGTTGGGTTAGAAAAGCACTCTAATGCGTAGAGGATGGCGTATAACTTCCCTTTATGGATGCAGGTGGATGGTAAATGGAAGTAGGTACTTCTAGATCATACTAATTGCAGTTGTTACAGATGTTGTTGTTATCATTATAAGTTTGTATTGATCAGCTCTAGGAAAGATTGTCTCAGAATTTGGCTGTTGGTGTCATCTTTGTGATCATTATTAAGCGAAAGGTTACTTTTTGGAATGGTATTATTCCAAGGAGGGGTAGAGGATAGTACACGAGTACCAACGGATCGTGAAAGGGGAAATAAAATTATTTGAGGTAGTGTCTGGTATTTATTGTTAGGCTTACAATAATTATAGGGTTTCCAAATTGGCTTCTATACAGGGTTGTTTCTATTCGAAGATACCCTATGTCAGAAGAAGTTCTTGCTTACGAAGTGGAAGGAGAAGCTCCCAAGTGAGGTTGTGCTATGGCTTTTAATAGATTTGTTAAGCAAGTAACTGTGACATTTATAATTTATAGTTTCCGTGTTAGTCGGCTATCAAAAATTAAACCTAGTATCTTGTGTTCAGTAACTACTGTGAACCGAATACCATGTGTGCTTTTCTACGAGTTCTTCGACTCAATTTGATGTTTGAACTTTTGATGTTTCAGCAGAAAAATTAATACCAAAACATATAAACTAAGAAGTTCGTTCATTTACTGCTTTTTGGATTAAAGAAAATATTTTTATAAATTAAAATATTTCACAGAGGGACCGTAGACGTTCGGATACAATAAGTGTCCCTTTATAAAGTCAATGAAGTCGACTTTAATAAATAACAAGACACTTACTTAACACACACACGCTATATCACTAAATTAGTCATCACTAATTACGTGGCTAAGATTCACACCAAAACCAAAAATAAAGAAAACTATTGAAAAGAAAAAAGTCAAAAGCAATGTTGCAATAAGATAGTTAATTCATCCGAGATTTATCTAAAATAAGATCAGTGCCGTACAAAAAATAGTTCATATGATGTTCAACATGTTTAATAACAAAATGTCAAATTGTTTTAATATCAAGTTTTATATTTTTGTATTTAAAGCACGAAAAAACTTAAAAGTCATACGAACACGTGGCTGATATCTAAATTTTAAAATTCAGGCAATTTAACTCCTTAACGTGCACGCTCGAATTAACTCGAGAGCGCTAAACTGGCCAAACTGTGCACACTCGAGATAATTCGAGCGGCGTTGTACTTTAGGTTGCTATAATTTTTCACCCTCGAATGCAATCGAGAATTAAAAATAATATTGTGAAAGCAAAAAAACATCATTTTTTTGATATATATCATTTATATGGGATTGTAAGCTACAACACTTACTTATTCAAGTACAAGCAATATAATACTTTTTGTACTTATCACTTATTATGGCTTATCTCTTCCTTGTGAGCTGCTTTCTGACTTTGCGCATAAATGAACTTTGTAGAAGCAAAATTCACATCCTCCAAATTTTGATATTTTAAGCTATGTATATCAATGAATTCGTCTTTTTAAGGCGAATCGAACCGTGATAATATTTTGAACCAAAACTCACATTTTAATATCGAAAAACCATACTGAAAATGAAGTTCTGAAACATAAGTCACACTATCCAACACATGATTTGCGGCAAAATTAACATTCTCCAATTCGACCAATCATAGTGCGTAGGGCGCATCACGTGACTGTCGTCACTCTGGTGATGTTTTGTCAACGGTTTTTTGAACCTCACCTCACTTGTTGCATTTACATGTGCTTGTTAAGGTTGATTAACGCTTTTATGATTGTGATTTAAATAATACGACTTTTATTACTAGTTAATAAACTAAATTATTGGTGGATAATGGATGAACTAGTAGAGCCCTCGACTGGTCAAACAAGGAAAAAGAAAATAATTCGCGAGAAGTGGAAACCAAAGAAATCTAAACTAGAAAGGTTAGTTGTTAGTAGTCTAAAATATTAGTAGGTTAGTCTTACCAAAGTTGTTTTTAAGTCATTTTAAGTTAAGTCAATAAAATAATTTATTTAATGTTTTATTTCTAACCTGCAAAAATGATAACAATATAAATCAACTTATTTTGGTTGGTTCTAGTTTTTAATTAAGGTTAAAATATAAATAAAACAAAGTTCAAATATTTTGCATCATAACTAACATTATCCATGAGATTTTGGTGCAAAACTCACAGTTAACCATATTTTGGTACAAAACTCACATTGTCTGAATTTTAAATTAAATTTACAAAACAATCTTCATTAAATACACCCATAAAGTTTAGTTAAACAGTTTCTAGTACAGCAAAGTTGTTACATAAAAAAATTGAAGGATTATACCGTAGCCTTCAATAGTAAACAGTTTTTCTCATTTTTCCGAAAGTTGAGAAACGTGGAGAATGTGAATTTTGCATCTATACCATTCAAATATTCTGATTCGCTCATTTTTGAATATATCACGCTCTTGTATATTAAACAAAATACATTCCAACAAAAAAAAATTATCGTTTATCACATCGCCCTTCCGATTATTCCCACAAAAATTGTGATCGTCCAGTGACAGTTTATTGATGATTATTTTTTTCACCTGTCAAATTCTGACGTGTTTGCTTTTTCAGCCAATCACCACGCGTTGTTCTAGCCAATCATTAAGTGTAATACTGATAAAACAGCCTCTTCCTTGATAAAACAGTCTCTTCCCTGATAAAACTTAAGGTACCCTAAATTTAAAAATATAAAATAATTTATCTATAACCATATGACATTGATCCTAGTTGTCTTAAAAATATTTCACATATGCTCGTATTTACTAATAATACATATTGGTTCACAAAATACTCTTTTCAAATACCACTCGTCCTCTAAATTTTGCTTGATAAATTTTTTGTTTTCATACTTAAAGTTCTTTATTTAGGGTAAAATCACTCAAACAAACCGAAATGGATAAAATCACTCGTCCTTCGGACTCGGGATTTTATTATTCGGTTTGGTTTCATAATTTTACCAAATAAAGAAGTTTTCGTGAAAACAAAAAAATTTATCGATAAAATTTAGAGGACTCGTGGTATTACCTTTGATTATTTCAGTAATCAGATAAATGCAAGGACTAGTTGGGGGACCTGCGCACTAGGATCACTTTTTATATTAAAAATACATTGATTTTTTTTGGCCGGTCTTTTTCAAAAAATTGTGCATTAAGGGGTTAAAGTAGGTACAACAAATTATTTGTAGGCCACAGAAATGTTGTAAAATGGCGCAATCATGTTATTATCAGAGCCGGATTTAAGCCTGTGGGGGCCCCTGGGCAGAATTGGTCTGGGGGCCCTACCTCCTACCATTAAAAAAATATTGATCTACTTTTATAAATTTAACTTTAAATAATAAAAAGTACAAGAGCTGTAACTTGTTACAGTAAGATACTAAAAATAATAGTAAGATGTATGGTTAAAGTCCGGGAACTTTTCGAGATATTTTAATTAAAAATTTCTTGATTATGTGGGACGTAAGTTGCATTTAAACATCGTGGCCAATGCTTATTGTAGAGAGATGAGTCTAACACTCTTGGCCCATCATAAAAAGAAATCGATTTTTAATTAAATTAAATTTTAAGAATGATCTCTAACCACTGCAGTTAGTTAGCATCAGACCTAAAAATTAACAAAGTATCACCTCAACATTTGGAAAGGCATCATTCATATTCTTTTTTTTTTCAGTTGGTACATTTGAAATTATTTGCTTATATTAATTTGATAAGCTGATTTCCTCTTTAAATGAATTAAAGAATCTTACAAACTGTACCAGATGGACACATAAGTTTTCATCTAAATCATTGCTATAAATTTTGGTAAGCTTTAGTGAGTGGGCTTCAATTTCATTCAGAGTTAAATTTTCCAATTTTCCAAAATGATATAAAAATCCAAAATTGGAATGGATGGAATCCTATGCAGAAAGCCTCTGACTTAGACGTAATCTATAATACCGATAAAATTTTGAGTGCTAAACTTCCCCGATGTTCTCGTATCTTTCGTAATTGTCACGTCTTGACTCTAAAATTTGTATAAGTGATCTAAGTGCTGCCACTCCTGAATTAAGGTCAATATTTTGATCTTGAAGGATACGACTTGTGCTCTTTGTCCTCCCTGATATCCTCTCTGTTTCCAATAAACACATTCGATTATAGGTACAACAAACCATTTGTAATGAGTTTTAGATTATTGCTCATAGTCTTCCGAAATTTTGGATATTGCTCCTTTAATCTGAATATAACCTTTAACTCGTTCTTTTGCGGCATTACCTCGATGACCATCTAGTAGTATTTGCTCTTTTAGGAACAATAATATTTTTGGCATGGTCTGTACTGCTGTCGCTTTAAGATGCAGCTTTAAAACATTCTGTTAAGTTGTATCTATATGTAGAGGAAGTGAAAAATATATACAAGCTAGTTCTTCTAAGAAATTAAAGAATGCGGTGCTATGCTAATGCATGATAACACTCAGTTGCAGCTTTTGAAACTAAATTTAGAGAGTGGGCGACACAAGGAATCCACAACTCCAAGATGTTAAGGTACGTATCCATACGTGGGTGCTCCGTGCTCGGTGTAGCAGCTCCACATAGTAGACACGTTGGTGATCTCCAACCAGTGATTTAACCGGTTTGCTGTTTATATGTAGGGGAGCGCATGCCGTTTCCATTTAAGCAGCTACACCGAGTACGGAGCACCTACGTATGGATATGTACCTTTTTGTTCTATAATTTCAGCCTGAACACCATTGTATTTTCCATTGATATCTGACGCATTAACGTAAAACGGTCTCCTGCAGTTTTTCAGATCGATATCATGTTCTTGCAAAAATGTCATTAGATAATTAAATATATCTTCTGCTTTATGACGGCGATTTGGCAAAAATATGGTAAACCTTTCAACAGGAGTGAAACCTTCTATGAAACGAAATGTCATAGTTAATTGATTTGTATGAACTGAATAATATTTTGACTTCTTAATCCTTGAAACTACTTCATTTAATACGTTTTGACCCATCAGATGTACAATTTTTTCACATATGGTTGATGAAAAATAGTTGACATGTCCGCTTCCAGGTTTTGAATATTTATTAAAATATGGTGCTTCAAAAATTGATCATATACAGCTAATAACTGGAGTATTTTCAAATAATTTTCATTTTGTGATGAACTCAACAACTCCTTTTCGCTGCGAAATGCTAAATCTCGTTCACAAATAAACTTTATAACTCTAAAATTAGTCTTTGAGTTAACATATTCCAATAATTCTTTATTTCTTCGGTCTGTTTTGCTACTTCAGTATCAATACGCCCAATTCTTTCGTGTGCTTTAGACATTTCGTGATCCATAAGCCTACTGTCTGCATCTACATGTTTCCTATCACAAAATTCTCTTCTCATCACTTCATAAGAATTTACAAACGAAGCAATACACCCACCCGGTGGAAGGTCAAAAACATAACCATGAACAATGCAATATTATCACTCCTTCGCTCCTTCATTTTATACTTGTCATACATTATTCCTATGTTCCTGTATCTCCTGCCAATATCTGTTTAAATGAATCTCTTATGTTTGAGACTTTGTGGGGGCCCGAAATGTGGGGGCCCCGGGCAGCTGCCCAGCCTGCCCTCCCGTAAATTCGGCCCTGGTTATTATGGAAACAGAATAGTGTTAATATGATAGCAAAGATACGAATAATAAGGACAATATTAGCGACTTTACGATCTGTCTACGAACCAAAGATATGGTATCATAGTACGCTAGAAGCTCAGAAAAAACTAGTATTTCATAATCCATATTGTTGCTTGTAACTCTCAAACAGTCCAAAACTTTTAAAACTACAGCTGTTGCACTAAACCGTTAGCTCCGTAAAAAATAACCGAAAATTACAGAAAAGCACCCCTGAGCAAACAATACGACTTGTCAAATGTATTCAACGCCCGCGCCGGTACAAGTTCGTTTCGAAAACCAACACGGACTGAGATTACCTGTGTTCCATATGCATTAGCGTCTAAGAGACAGAAGGTAACAGAAGTACTAAAGGATAAGACATAAACAGTGATGATGAACGTCATTTCATGAATGAAGAAAACCATGATAACGGGAATATTGAATCTACCGAGTTAAATGTAATAACTAACGACTAATATAACTTGAAAAATAGCTTTGAAAGGTAGCTAAAAAGTTTCGATAGTTATATTTTGTGAAGTTTCAAGGTTGATCTCTTCCATGCATTTTTCCAGAACTTTTTAATTTCGAAGCTAAATTATACTAAAGCTAGTTGAATAGATTTGATTTATTGTATTAAAGATTTGATTTACCTTAATTGCTTCCTATGCTGTAGTATAAGTAGTTTCATTACCTAAAATGCCAACGTGTGAAGTAGTCCTGATGAATGTTATGTTTGTTCCAAAAGAAGTGAACTGATTTGTTGCTTTGTGTACGAAAAATGCGATGAATCGCCTAACAAAAGTTTGGAAAGACAGATCTATCTCTCAAAATATCAAGATGAGACTGGTGAATGCCCTTGTATTCTCAATATTACTATATGGAGCAGAGACTTGGACCCTTCGCGCATGCGAACGCCAAAAAATTGATGCTTTTGAGATGTGAAGAATGCTGCGCATACCTTGGACAGCTCATAGGACAAACGTTTCCATTCTAAACCAACTCAATATTAAAAAAAGGCTGTCCACAATGTGTCTGCAACGAATTCTGCAATTCTTTGGTCACGTGGTTTGCAGAGGTGACGACAGTTTGGAGAGATTAATTGCTTCTGAAAACGTTCCGAGGAGAAGATCAAGAGGACGATCACCAACTAGATGGTCTGACGAAATAAACCATTCAGCTGGAAACTCATTCTGCGAAGCTCTTAGAGCAGCTGAAGATAGAGACCAATGGAGAAACATTGTTAGGAATATTGGAAGAAATCACGATCCTCAGTAATCGGGAAACGACAGGAGAGAGAGTATGGCGTGAACTAATGGATGTTCAAAATATACCTATATATTTTTAATCAAACCGATAGATGACATCGAACCAGTACATATTAAAGTGTTCTTGGCTTTAGTTTGGTTAGATGGGCATTCTAGTATAGTGCTTGTAGGATGACTTATAACTCTCCTGTATGGAGGAAGGTGAGTGATGGAAGGCAGTACTCCTAAATAATACTATTTCCAGTTGTTACATAATATTAGACTCCTGCCTCCGTTTTAGATGCATCTGTTTAGAGATTTCGTCATATTTATGAGTTTGTGTTCTTCAGATTTAGGAGACTGCCCCAGAATTTGGCTGTTGCTAACGTATTTGTGCTCATTATTAAGCGAAAGGTTAATTTTTGGAATGTTATTAATCCCATGAAGTAGTGTCTGGTATTTATTGTCTCCCAACAGATGGCTCCAAAGTGATGGCTTGCTAGAGAATCTAATATTTAGATTCTTTTGACATTTTTGTAATTTGTAAATTTCATTCTAGTCGGCTATCAAAAATTAAACCTCGTATCTTGTTCAGCAGAGCAATTAATACAAAGCTTATAGATCAAGAATTTAGTTAATTTAGTTCTTTCTTGATTAAATTTTTAGTTGTAAATGTAAAGCAATTTTTGCAATATTAAATATCATGATAACGATTTTAAATAACTATGAATATATTTGTATAAATTAAAATATTTGAAAAGTTGGAAGCATTCAACGATGCAAGCAAATATTTAATTCATTCGATAGGTATCTAAAATAAGATCATTGTAATACAAATATGTAGTTATGGTAGGGGAGAGCCCAAGCGGGGATTTCTGCAGTTACTCGAGCGCGTCAGATTATTACAGGGGGAGAAACCTTGTATCCTGAAAATGTACCTCTACCATATATTGGCTCTTACTGCAGGGGAGTTCGTAAAGGGGGGGGGGCAAAAAAAAGTATATCCTTAGAAAAACTCGAAATCGTCAGATTAAGATAAGGGTTAAGTACATGCAAAACAGTGTATATTTCAAAAATCTGACGATTTGAGCGGGGCGTAAGGAAATGGGTGAGTCCCAAAGTTTCACAGGAAAAAAGCGAATATTTTGCGAAATGAATGACCGATAGACAAACTAAAAAATACGTAATCAATATTTTTCAAAAATCTATTGAATGATACCAAACATGACTTCCCACGGAGAGGGGTGAGGGTAAATTTAATATTTTAAATACGAATCCCTCGATATTTCGCGAAATAAACCTCAAATCGAAAAATTGAAAATGCACTTATTCAATAATTTTGAAAAATTTATCAAATGGCACCAAACACGACACCCCACGGAGGTGGGTGGGGGTTACTTTAAAATCTTAAATGGGAGCCCCCATTTTTTATTGCAGATTTGGATTCCTTACGTAAAAATAAGTAACTTTTATTTGAGACATTTTTTCGAATTATGGATAGATGGCGCTATAATCTAAAAAAACGATTGTTGTAAATGGAAAATTAAATTAAAAAAGTCCCAACTAAAATGGAAAAAGTTACTTAAAATTTTTTGGTTTTAGAACCTACTCTTCACAACCCAATAGGTCCCCATATCGCTCGAGTGACTGCACATTTAGCATACTTTGCTCCCCTACAGTAGAGGAAAGTAACCAAATATGGAATAGTGCCCTAATATGGAATTCCTTGATTTCTCCGAAAATATAAGTTGGAAGCGGACTACAAGACCATCCTCTATTTCAGTCGCTTTCTTTATTATCGTATTCACACCTCTGTGTCAGATGCGCGAACGATACGTGTCTGACAGGCGCGTTTTGTTTTATCGTATCGCAGAAAATTTCAAAGGTAAATATATTCAACGAGTATTATTGATTATTAAGCATGAATACAGACTTTTTGTTACGCTATTGCATATATATTATTAGTACCTTTATTTTGATATTGTATGACCTTCTGTAATTAAAACATTATGACTTGAAAAAATGTTGATACTAGTTTCAACTAATGTACAAATCCAAATATGGACAGTCGTTGGTGCCTAATTATGGAATAGTGGATTAACTGTAAGTGGGCTCATTAAGATTTTGCTGGTCCAGATTTTCATACATGGATTCGTGATGTCTGGAAGTGAATTAAGCTACTTCTTTCATTTTTCACAATTTTCTTATTTAAATTTATTTGATCTCAGATGTTTATGTCTATTTTTGTTATTGATATGTTGGTTTATGCCTATATTCCATTTTATATGGGTACCTATTCCATATTTGATTACTCATATGGGATTTTGTTTTTTTGTTCGATTTTTTTTGTTAATTAAGATATTTAATAGAAGGCGTTTAATTTTTCCTAGAGACTTTCCTCTAAGTTTAACAAAATGTAAAATTAGTTTAACAGCTCAGTTTTACATTTATACATAATAGTGATGTAACGAATGTCATTTTTTGAACATTCGCGAATACGAATGCGAATGCGAATATCTGCTACCGACATTCGCGAATGCGGATGCGAATGCGAATCTTCAGTTTTTAAAAAAAATTTCTAGTTTTGTAATATTTTCTCAAATTATAATGAGAAGTTAATTGATATCTAGTGTAAATCAAACTAAATCTTAAGCTTTATTACATAATACCAAATAATAAAATAAAGTGAAGGTTGATAATATGATTATACGAGGTTGATACCTTTTCTTAATAAAAAAAAGATGATAATAAGTGGATAGATTTTGATTTTATGAACCTAATGTTATCTTTAAATTATTTTTTTCTGATATTCATATTCGCAAAACATTCGCACAAATTTCGCGAATGAGAATACGAATGCGAATATGCAAAAATATGCGAATATTCGCGAATGCGAATGCGAATACGAATATTCGTTACATCACTAATACATAATATATATCGTACTATAACGAAAAACTTAAAAGTCATACGAACACGTGGCGGTTATCTTAATTTTAAAATTTCTGAGTTTTAAAATACACCAAATTATTTGTACGCCACAGAAATGATGTAAAATGGTGCAATCATGTTATTATGGAAGTAGTACAGTGTTAGTATGATATTAATGATACTATTAAGGACAGTATTAGCTATTTTACGATCTGTCTACTAACCAAAGAGGCGGTATCGTAGTACGCCAGCAGCTCAGGAAAAACCAGCATGTCATAATCCATAATGTTGCTCGTAACTCCCAAACACTCCAAAACTTTTAAAACTACAGCTGTTGCACTAAACCGTTAACTCCTTAAAAAATCTCCGAAAATCACAGAAAAGCACTCCTGAGCGAACAATACGACCTGTCAAATTTATTCAGCGCCGGTACAAGTTCGATTCGAAAACCAACACGGACTGAAATTACCAGTGTTCCATATGCATGGCCGGACATGATTGTTTATATTACATAGCGTCTGAAGTAAAGCATAACCAGAGTTTAACGACTGTTTTCAGGATTTCAGGACGGTGTTGCCAGATGAAAATAATGTATGCACTATGTACTTATTTTAATATCGAGCTTGGAAATGATTTTTGTCTTTTACTAAAACTGTTTATTGTATCAATATGCCATATTAATTAATACTAAATAGACCCGGCCGGTTCGGTTTTGAGGTGGATGTGAGAGGTGGCACTCGGATTTTTGCAGATAAAGTTAGGTGACAACTTCAATAATTATAATTGACTTATGCTCCTTCTCAAATATGCCCGGAACATTAATAAAAAAATTAAAATACTTAAAAATTTCGAAAAACATCGAATTTTTTCTAGTTTCTTTGCTTATAACTTTAAAACGATTCATTTTGGAACAAAGTCGTATAAAAATAAAAAAAAGATAATTAAATTTTGTATGACACACGACTGGTTAAAAATGTCTTAAATTATTACCAATTCAACTATCATACTTAATGACCAATTCAACTTTGGTATCTTTCGTAAACCGACCCAAACTGACCATGTCATTCGTTTCTCTTCCAATCACCCACGATCACACAAATTAGCTGCATTTAGAAGTTTCATATATAGACTGTTTTCCATACCTATATCAAATGACTCTTTCAATACAGAACTTAACATCATAATACAAATAGCTATCAACAATGGTTATGATCCCAATATAATAGACAAACTCATCCGTAAACGAGAATCTAGATTACTACATAACTCTGCTTATCGTCAGGCTTCCTCTTCTTCCCCAATTTATAGGTCACTACCATTTCACAACCCCACTTTATCTGAAACAATTAAACGCATTATATCCAACTCTTCTCATAACATACATATTTCTTTTAAAGTTGGAAATACTCTTAATAATTTTTTCACAAATACCAAAGATACAGTACACTATATGGACCGTAGTGGAGTTTACAGATTGACTTGTTCCGATTGCGATGCTTGTTATATAGATAGGACTTATAGATCACTTTCAACCAGATCTGCCGAACATTCCAAAAGAGATAATACATCAGCTTTCTCCCATCACCTTAAAGTTAATAAACACCATCTTACCATCCCTGATGGTGTCAAATTAATTCATAACATCCGGGATAAGAACTCTTTACGGTTGGATTTGTATGAGGACCTTGAGATTTCTAGAGACATGAGGACTAGCCCCAATTGCGTTAACCGCTAAACTACTTTAAATCGACCTTTCACTCCTATCCACCGACAATTATTTCCCTAACAATAATTTTGATATATGTTATAATTCCCCATTCCTTTCTTTCTTTTCCTATTCTTTTAATCATTTTCTTTACTGTGTTTCCTCTTTTCTTTCACCCCACTAGCATCTAACATTTATTATTTCCCTACTAATCACCCATTAACACTTTTTCAATATGCTGTTGGTTCCTTTTTCTTTCTCTTTCCCCCCTTTAACTATACCTTCCTTAACAGAGCCTACCTTTTTTTATTTCCAATTTTTCCTTCATATATTTTCCCAAACACAAAGTTATTGCCATCCCTAACACAGTTTACCTTCTTTCCTTTCCAACCTCCTTTATTAAAAATTTTTTACCAACCACAAAGTTACATTGCCATGCCTCGTGTCTCTGTCTTTTCGGTTCCCCTTGCACTTCTTGCTCTAGTTATTCTTTTCTTTTTCAACACTATTCATTAACTTCCTTCGACAATATTTCAATCTGTTACTCCGTTACTAACTATACAATTTCAAATTTTCAGTTTATCAATTTAGTGAATCAGTTCATCTAGAATTTTTACTTCATATCAAATATAATCCCAACATTCAACCTGGATTACATAACTTTCATTCAAATGTACACTTTTAAATCCGTAAATCTTTTACAGTATTCTATATTTCATACATTTCAATCTGTTTATTCCATTACCTTCTATAGATTTCAAATTATCAGTTCACTAATTCAGACAATAAATTTAAATTAAAATATTTTTTCAATTTGCAACAACGATCACAACTACAACAATTAGGTCTGGATCCCGCGTATGAAAAAAAAGTTGATTAATAGCAAGCTGAAAATTTGTTAATAGCTTAAGGATGTCTAGTCGAATAAACTTTGATATATGGGAACACTGAAACAGGGGCAGTTTTAATTGTGGAACAGGTTAAAAATTTGGAACGGTCACAGCACGAAAACGGCATATTTATTTTGTCCGACAGAACAGGCTTAAACTCTCCGAACAGAGATTAAACTCTCATGAAAAAATCAGACTGCTATTTATTACCTGTCATAATTCCTGTCATTTGACATATTCTACATGTTCCACTCATTAAAACGCCCATTTGGTGATAAATAGCAGTCTGATTTTTGCATGAGAGTTTAATCTCTGTTCGAAGAGTTTATGTCTGTTCTGTCGGACAAAATAAATGTGCCGTTTTCGTGCTGTGACCGTTCCAAATTTTTAACCTGTTCCACAATTAAAACTGCCCCTGTTCCAGTGTTCACACATATCAAAGTTTATTCGACTAGACACCCTTAAGCTATTAACAAATTTTCAGCTTGCTATTAATCAACTTTTTTTTCATACGCGGGATCCAGACCTAATAGGCAACCAAACATACTCTTTCTATTTTTACATCATTACTCTTTTATTTTTACAACATTACTATGTACCTTACCTTTATAGGTCTTTAAGTTCTTCACATTGAATTAATTTTCTTTCACTTTTTATTTCAAATTAAATTAAATATTCTTCTTCTTTCACAACTGTCACCAGTGACGTCACTGATTCTACTATGAGTAATATTTTTATCAATTTAACAGTAACAACAGTTCTTTCTGTAACAGAGAGTAGCCTTTTCGATTTTTCATTATATTCCTAATTTATTATAATTTAAATTTCACTTATTACAGTTATTAATCTACATTCAGTTTAACTAATAATCTAAATTCTAAAAACACTATTTTATATTCATAACCAAAAATGGACTACCTGTCTTGTCATGTCACTTCTGTCTAATAATTGGATTGTCATCTCCTTCACCTTTGTTGGTCTGTGTCCATTGAACTGGCAAGAACCACGATTTTTTATCGAGCAGAGAACCATGTTGCCCTTTGAGCACTCCTAACACATAAATTAATCCTTTAACATCGACTTGGAGTCGCTATAAATATTACAGAATTATCATGTAAACCATATTTCTCGATGTTACCATTTTCATAAGGTTGCTAGTTCCATGTACTAGGCAGAACGTGAGTATTGCCACATTTTTTCTTCAACTAGTCACAATTTTAACCTTTTGCATTCACTCTAACGTAGAAATACTTCGTTCTAGGCACTGAAGATTATCTGATCTAGATCGAAAACGTTTTGCAGATCCTTTTGGATGACTTTTAATAGTTTTGAATAAACTTTTTATACCATTGTACAACTGAAGTTTTTTACTTCTGTATGATAAATTATTACCCTTTCTGCACAATAGCCATAAATACAAAATAAGGGGGCAAAATAAGCCTGATCTTGTTCAACATTTTTCAACCACTTTGGTTGAAGTAAGAACCTTAGTAATTCGCTAAAAAAATACTTATAACATACTTAAACATTCCACCAAATTTCATTAAAATCGACCAAATAGATTTTGTATAATAATTTTGCAATCTAAATTATCTAACTAATTACAAGTTCAAATTTTTTAAAAGCTTTCTGAACAAAAAATCGATTATTTAAAAGTTTTCTAATTTTTTTGCATATAAACAAGCGCTCTACCTATCTAATACACCTTACATAATTAAAATCGGATTATTTAAGCAGCCTCGGCAGTGTTTTAAAGTTATAAACAATTTTTTGGCTTATAAACAAATTAGCCTACTTTATTTAGACGGGTACAACGGCCTCCTTTATTTAGATGGTCTTACCCAAGTTTTTATATGTATTTTGACCCGTAGAACACAAATTTTTTGGGTAACACTTGATCCGGATATCGATAAGATTGTTATAAACAAAGAACTTGAGGAATTACATAACAACAATTTTTCGCAAAATAAAACATTTTTTGTATTTCTTGGGTAATTCTAAGCAAAAAAATGTTTTTACAAGTTTTTTCGTAGGATGCATAGTTTTAGAGATAAACGCGGTTGAACTTTCAAAAAATCGAAAAATTGCAATTTTTGACCGTGAATAACTTTTGATTAAACAATAAAATAGCAATTCTGCTTACAGCATTTGAAAGCTTAAGTCAAATTATACCGGTTTTAATTATTTGCATTGCTAAAAATTAATTTTTTTATTATTAAAGAAAGCTATTTATTTATAAGCCAAAAAAATGTTTATAATTTTAAAACATTGCTGAGTCCGCTTAAATAATCCTAAATTAATTCTGTAAAGTGTATTAGATAGGTCGAGTGCCTCTTTATATGTAAAAAAAAAATTAGTGTACTTCTAAATGGTCTACTTTTTGTTCAGAAAGTTTTTACAAAATTTGAACTTTTTTAAAAAAATTTAGATTGCAAATTTATTATGCAAAATCCATTAAGTCGATATTAATAAAATTTGGTAGACGGTTTAAGTATGCTATAAGAATTTTCAAAGCGAATTACTAAGTTTCCATGTGCCACCAAAGTGGTTAAAAAACATTGAAAAACAACAGGCTTATTTTGCCCGCGTATTTTGTATTTATTGCTATTCTGCAGAAAGAGTATAACTTTAAGACATTTTTAATCAGTCGCATATCATACAAAATTCAATTATCTTTATTTTATTTTTCTACAACTTTGTTGCAAAACGAATCGTTTAGAGTTATAAGCAAAAAAAGTAGAAAAAAATCGATGTTTTTCGAAATTTTTAAATATTTTAATTTTTTTAAAAGGGAAGTTCCCTAGGTTGGCTGTATATCATATAGTTAAAAAACTCTAACAAGAAGTAAAACCACTTCTATGTAAATTGGTATATTTATTAAAACTTAAAAAATCCCAATGGATTGAATAAAATATGTCCAATTCAGAACGTTTTCAGACCTATCGGTCCATCATCAGTGAATCTACAATAAAATAAGTAATCCCACTATTAGAATTGAAAGATGGTTGAAATTTTTTAAAAAGCTAAAAAAGTGTGGTTAGATTACTTACCTGCATACTTGCTAAATAGCCCCAGAACCAAACAATGGTTGAATTTAAAATTCAATTTACATTATTTAAAAATAATATTAAACAGGCTAAACGCCGAAATTTGGAGATTGTCAAGGACCTGAAGAAGAGTCCCAACTGTGTCAATAGACAAACATCCTTTAACCGCAACTTTGTCCCCATTCACCGCCAATTATTCTCATAATTCCTATTTTTTCAACTTCCTCTTTTTATCCTATTCTTTCTCTTTTAACTTACTCTCCCTTCTTTTTCAAAATTTCCTCTTTCCTTCACTGCTTCCAAACTCCTTTACCCGACTAACATTATTAACTACTGAACCCTATTAACCATCACCTCATTAATTCACCCTACTATCTTTTCACTTCTTTTTCATTTCATTACTTCGTTCAGTTTAATTGCACACCTCATCTTTTCTTTATCCCTCTCTTTCCCTTAAAATTCTTGTCTTTATACCTTACACCACAGCCCTCTACTTTTTGTCTTTGACTTTTTCCAAGTAAATTTTTTACCTCTCCAACTAACATCCCATCACTTAATTTCAGTTCTCACATTCAGATCCATTATCATTACAATTAAATTATATCAATATTCTTTTTCTTACTTTGGTTTTATTTTATTCAGTACACTTTCAATATTATTTTCATTTTAATTTCATTCGTGTATCAACTGGACTTAACAGCTATAATCATACTTTTCTTTATCTCTAACTTCACATACCCTCACTTTGTCACAAGAATTCTCTCAAAACTTTTGAAATAAAATTAAAAAATAAAACATCTCATAATAATTACAATCCTTTTCATTCATATATTACACACTTTTAATTATTTGACTGTATCCTAACTCAAATCCATTATTTACAAAAATTTGCATTTATTTTTAAATAACAATATTTTTCTTTTACATATACAACCACCAATACAATATAGACTAGATTAAATTGCCTACCAATTTATTCATTTTGTACAATAACATTCCAACTAATACTTATTCTTTCTCTTCTCTCACCTTCATCTATTTTTATCTTTTTATCATTATTGACAGCAGCTTAACTTTCTTTCAATCAATTTGATCAATCTAATGTTATGGTATACAGTCAATATAAATAATCTTATATTCTAAATTAATTTTGTATATCACAATTTCTTTTCAAAAACCAATAGATTTAAAATGTTAGACATTTTCAGATATTAAAATTTTTATCATTTGTTGTGGGTCATGACCTTTTGGTTAATTAACTTTGAAAATCGACCACCTTTTTCTCTACTGTCAATGTCACTTCAAACAGTTCCTTACACACTTGTGACACTTTATAGTCAAAGTTGGCCTAAGATGGTTGATTGAGGTTTTGGTAGGGTTTCACCATGTTTCCATAGGCGATATCCTTTAACATCGGCGTTTAGCCTGTTTAATATAATTTTTAAATAATGTAAATTGAATTTTAAATTCAACCATTGTTTGGTTCTGGGGCTATTTAGCAAGTATGCACGTAAGTAATCTAACCACACTTTTTTAGCTTTTTAAAAAATTTCAACCATCTTTCAATTCTAATAGTGGGATTACTTATTTTATTGTAGATTCACTGATGATGGACCGATAGGTCTGAAAACGTTCTGAATTGGACATATTTTATTCAATCCATTGGGATTTTTTAAGTTTTAATAAATATACCAATTTACATAGAAGTGGTTTTACTTCTTGTTAGAGTTTCTTAATTTTTTTATTAATGTTCCGGGCATATTTGAGAAGGAGCATAAGTCAATTATTATTACTGAAACTGTCACCTAACTTTATCTGCAAAAATCCGATTGCCACCTCTCAAATCCAAAAATAGACGTTTTTTCACAGATCAGTCCTGTTCTAAAATTGATCGGCACCGTGTTCCCCCCTAGAATTTGTACTCCTTTAAAACCTAAGGCAAAATTTAAACTTGCGTGCATAGAAATCGGCCCACTTAAAAATTTGGTCATTTTTGATGTCTCGAATTTGTTATGAAGTCTTTGAAATGTTACAGCCTTATTATTTAACAATACCGCTGTAATAATATTGTTGCTAAACAGGTAAGCTAAGCAGGTAAAAGTTCGAATCACCCTGTGGAATATTCTAGCATTTCTAAAATACTGAAATTAAAACCCAACTATAGCCTTAGTCTGTTTTTTTATTTATTCGCTTATGTTGGACCATGAGAAAGTTAGTTACTTTAACAACTAGCTATTTTTTTTTCATCAGTACAGGGTGTGTTTCTAAATAAGTATGGTAAACTTCTAAGCGTAATTCTGCATGACAACATCATGACAGTTTGCTTTATAATCGTATGTCCACAAATGCTTCGTTTCCGAGATAGGGGGTGTTGAAAGTTTTCTTACAAACTCAGGATTTATTTATTGCTTTAAAACCAGTTGAGATATGCAAATGAAATTTGGTGGGTTTTATGACATATTTAATGCACATTTTTTAACATAAAATAATTCTCTCTCTTTAGTTCCATCCCTCCTTGTGGAGTATTGGACGCTTATGCGTTTTTTGGTAAAAAGTGTAAGATTGCTGTCTGGCCGGGACAGCGCAAAATGACCGATCGTATTACCCGTATGCACGCTAATTGTGAATATAAAATTCTTAATTGTATGTCAAAAAATCCGCAATAGCTATCTCTTAAAACCTATCAAATTTTATTTGCATAGCTCAACTGGTTTTAGAGCAATAAATAAATCGTCGATTTATTTATATTTTAAATATGCGGACGATACAGTCGTATTTGCCAGTAGCATCGATGAACTTCAATACCTTATGGACAGGGTACAAGGAGCGAGTGAAGAAAGAGGACTTAACCTCAACATAAATAAAACAAAATGGACGCTGGTCAGCAAAACTCAAAAACCTGCCAGACAATTGAAAATAAAAACCAATTAATTGAACACGTTGATTCGTATATATACCTTGGAACAGTCGTCAACTCGAAATGGGATCAAACAACCGAAATACGATATAGAATTGAAAAGGCCAGGGCAAAATTTAACAAGATGAGAAATAGGTACATTCACCCATTCCGACATATCTCTGGGGGGGTCGACCTGGGGCCTACAGACATTTTAAAAAATGTCTAGATGTTCTCGCCAGCACTGGGTTTCGAACCCCGGCCTAGCTGCGTAGAAGTCAGACATGCTACCCCCTAACCTATCCGGACCTTAAAAGGTCATGAAGGTCTCCCTTAAAGGTTGGCCATGATAATATTAAATCAAAAATAATTCACCGTCAAACAAGATGCTCGTTGAATGTTTTTTGTTGGAATTTCCAACTTTCTCGAGGATTACGTAAAGGACCCCGCAACACAACTTATGGAAAAGTGGTCCCGGTCTAATTTAACGAAACTTTGGTCAATGATAGTTCCCAGTGAGTGGATTAAAGAAGTCCATGGCACCTGGGTCTGAAAAACTATTATTCTCGAGCTAGAGCCTTCTGAAGTTCTTAAATTCAGGTACTCGGTTTACGTTAAGTGCACTAATTCACGGTCAGGTAAATGAACATATACAGTCGGAAAAATGAAAGAATACCCATGAACGAACATATAAAACACGCTGTATTTTCCTGTCACCGTATCACAAAGGAAATTGTCCAGTGCAAGTACATGTAACAGTAATTATTGCATGTACTTTCGCTGGCCAATTTTTTGTGTGACACGGTGACAGGAAAATACAGCGTGTTTTATATGTTTGTTCATGGGTATTCTTTTATTTTTCCGACTGTATCTATTATTTAATGAAGAGAGACTCATTTTCTTCATGCATGTTTGCGTGTTGCAGATCAATTCGTGGTTAAAAATAGATGCATCGTATTTTATTCTACAGAAAATCTTCGAAAAATACTCAGAAAACTGAAGAAGTGCGATAAAAAATGTGTTGTTACAGCGACATAAAAATTACCATGTTTTCATGAATGGTTCAGCATTATCCAATACCAGCATAGCTGCAGTAGCTGAGAATAGGTTAATTCCCCTCCCCCCGTATGGGTGCCCATATAAACATTTTTAGAAGGGAGCAGACGTGAAGACGTTGCACATTACATTTTGTATACTTTTGATGATAATATATAGTTTACAGCAACCGAAAAGCCAGGAAGGGAGTACGGCCCCCCTGCCCATGGGTACGGGCGTATATGTTCCCCCCGTAACATTGACCAGAATTAAAGGAAAATTTTTGAAACAAAAAAATATATTAGCTGACATGAAACTTACTACAGACAGACAAATTCAACCCAATTAACTCGACAGTTAGGAACATTAAGGGGACTTATTGCACATATTATTATCTATGTCTTGTAGTTTGGGTTTATCTATTGTATGTATTTAATACTTGGTGTTTTATTGGAAGTCGCCCCCTCTCCCAAGGCAAATGTTCCGCCACTGCTACTGAAGCGCCTTCAGAAAATTTAGGAACAACAGACGTCTCACGTTTTCACGCATGCAGAATAGAGTGCCTCTAAAAATCGTTAGATATGCCGACAAAGCAGTAGTTTTTGCAATTAGCTTAAATGATTTGGTCTTCAGTAGATCAGATATGAGTAGATTAAACGGACTAGATCTCAATCCGAAAAGAAAAAACAAAGTACATACATACTATAGTTTATTTTTTTACCAGGAGGAGTAAAAGAAAGTCACTAGAATAATAACCAAATACATATTTTTTTTGGTTGATCTAGTCGGCCCTTAACGGTAATCCATAAATATTATATTAAATTAATACGTCGCGAAAGAGTTAAAAAAACAAGTGCTTTTTATATAAAAGCACACTAATAATCTAAAACTTAAAGGAATAACACAGAAAACACAAAAAATCGCCGATATAACTTAATTAACCTATGAAATGTCACTAGTGTCAAAATTTGATAAATGTCATTAGTGTCAAAATTTTAAAACAGTGGAGTAAACTTGCCTGCGGTTGGACCAATTACGAACAAGCAATATAGCTCTGTAAATTTGAATCACTCCTCTTGGTTAAAAAACAAACCATAGTAGGTAAACGCGAAATATTAATAATTATAATCTTCTACGGAAAAATCGGATTTATGTCATCTTCGAATATCTGTACGTTTAGATTATGCTGATTTTGGTTGGCTGCATCATATTTTGTCGTGTTAACTAACGACCTATTAGGATACTTCAGTAACAATAATTACGGAACATTTGTCTTGGGGGAGCCGGGCGACTTCCAATAAAACACCAACCCCAAATTATATCGAATAGATAACCCAAACTATATAAAAGACATACGTAATAACATGTGCAATAAATTCCGTTTATTTTCCTAACTGTCGAGTTAATTGGGTTGAATTTTTCTGTCTGTAGTAAGTTGCATGCAAGCTAACATATTATTTCAACGTGTAATAAAGTGTAATGTTTAAACAATAATTTATTCTTTAATTCTGTACCGTATACAATACTAGGGGAATTCCCCTATTCCCCCCCCTAAATCCGCCACTGTTCAGTAGTTTTCTAAAGATAAGATGTAACCGCAGCTATGCTGGTATTAGATAAGTGAGAAGCATTCATGAAAGCATGATAATTGTTATGTCATTTTAGCAGCACATTTTATACCGCACTTTTTCAGTTTTCTGAGGACTTTTCGGAGGTTTTCTGAAGACTAAAATACGATGCATCTATTTTTGACCACGAATTCATATGCAACACGTAAATATGAATGAAGAAAATGAGTCTGTCTTCTTTCAGTATTAGATATTTTCATTCACTTGATCGTGAGTTAGTGCACTTAACGTAAACCGAGTACCCGAATTTAAGAACTTCAGAAGGCTGTAGCTCGAGAATAATAGTTTTTCAGACCCAGGTGCCACATACTTTTTTATTCTACTCACGAAGAACTATCACTGACCAAAGTTTCGTTAAATTTGACCGGGACCACTTTTCCATAAGGAGTGTTGCGGCGTCTTTATAAAATTATCTACCATTATTTCTATTTTCTGGTCATCGAATTGACAGAATTATTGAAAGCAATATCGTTGAACATACGTCAGAGAATGTGGATAGAACATAGGCCGGAATCTTCGGCGGTCTAGGAGAGTCACAATATCGACGTCAACAGAGGTCGTTTGCACTATTTATTATAAACTCAACGATTTTCTTGTTATTTTTGTTAAATAATTGTTGTTTTATATTTAATTTTATTTGTTTATTAAACGTCGTCGCTGCAATTTATGTTAATTTAATAATGAGTACAAAATTAAATTTTGCCTAATTATTGGGATGCGAATATTTATTATCTTCACAGCTTAATTGATAAAGACTTAGATAATACGTGTTTCTTATATTGTACACACCATTAAACTTAACTAGTTCTGTTACAAAAAATATTGCAGAAGGAAGTTAAGTCTGCAATAACATGATTGACGTATATACCAGATCAGCCAGCGTAGCCTATTAGTCTGACAATATTATCCTCTGCATAAAAATCTTTATAAATTGTTTATACAAATATTCAGATTCTTCTATTAAAAACAAACACAAAGCAAAAACTGTTAGTCTCTCTTTCCTCTTCCGATTTACAAACAGCTCCAAATCACATAAAAGCAAAATCACATTGGAGAATAACGTTAGCGGTTTCGGTTTTTTAGTTTGCCCCCTTACACTCCCGTTTTGTGTTTACCCGTTTCATCAAACATTCATCCCGGCACGTCCATATACTACAATCCGTTTCTTCTCATATAAAGCAATTTCTTTTCGCCCTAAAATCGTTACGCGACTACAGGCCACCTGATTCCAACCCCCGGGGCCTTGGATCACAACCTCCTAAAAGGAACAGTGGCGGTTTAGGGAATTATTTTCATTTGATGAATATGAATATTCCTCATGAATAACTGCTTAAAAAATGTTAAAACGTGAATAAATCATTTTCTCGTTTCTTATTAATTTAAATACAGGTATTTTTCATTTCGCTTTTTAAATATG